>NW_021222781.1:0-1142 GCF_002162155.2 Triticum dicoccoides
GGTCTTGCAACGCCGGCTGCAGGCTGAATGAGGGGGTTCTAACTCAGAGAAACCAATGAAGACCAGAAGTCGGATTCGGCTAAGAAGGAAACAAAGCAATAAAGAGATGCGACTTACCACCGGAGGGGGGTTGGCACGCGAGTACGGCTCCTTGCCGAACTGCCAGTCCGCAGCGAGCTCGCAGTTCGCGATGTGGTTCACCATGTTCGCCACCTCTGCACGGGGCATCTCCTTGGTGCACATCCGACTCGGGTCCCGGTGGTCGCTCATCTGACTGGTCAGATGAGGCCGGCCTTGGAGAGGGAGGACTCGGCGCTCCACAAAGGCGGCCAGCAAGTCGTCCCCAACAAGGCCCTCCGACTGCGTCAGAACTCGGAGTCGCGCTACGGTGTCAGCGGTCGATCGCCGCATCGCCATGAAAGCACTGCATTGAGCCGGCACGCCGGTGACGTGCGTGCCGAGCTTGGATTGGAAGAACTCTCCCCACAGCTTGATGGTGGGGAGAACGCCAAGAAAGCCTTCGCACAGAGTGGCGAAGGCAGCCAACAACACCACCATGTTCGGGGTGAGGTGGTGCGGCTGGAGCCCATAGAACTCCAGGAAGGAGCAGAAGAAGCCGCTCGCCGGCAACCCCAGGCCGCACATGAGGTGCGAGCAGAAAATGACCCGCTCGCCCTCCTCCGGCGCCGGTGATATCTCCCTCGCCGGCGCGGCGCAGGCTCGCACGAGGTTTGCGCCTGGGAGACGGTGTGTCTTGCGGAGGAACTCGATGAGGTCGTCATCCACCTTAGAGCCGTCCCACACGCCGGAGCGCACGGCAGAAGCCGCGGCGGCGGAGGAATAGCTCATCGCTGTTGACACGGTGCGGTTCTGCGCAACGGCGGCAAGAAGAAGGAAAGGAAGCAGAAGAGGCAAGGGGAGGCGGGGAAGCAGGGAAGATGGGCGCGTTTGCTTTGCCGCCCCACTCCCCCCGCCTACTTATAGCCTTGTAGGCTGAGAAGCCGATGGGGCGGGTGTGGGATTAACTACGCGCGGGACCCCACGCCTCCCCACGATTTACCCTACGAAGTTACTGCGTGCAGTAACAACGTGGGAAACCCAACCGTCCGCACGGCCGCAGCGGATCCGTTCGTGTGCCGAGG
>NW_021222782.1:0-1309 GCF_002162155.2 Triticum dicoccoides
GATGATGAAATCCATATAATTTGCTTCACGAAAACATGCACACTTCATTTTACTACGGGTTAATGATAAACTGGTTTGCTACTTTGTAGAGCAAACCAGTAAAATAAACCTTTTCTTCAGCGAAGCGGTAAGAGACAAGATGTCGAAGACGCGGGGTACTATCCTGAAATACTGTTTGTTATATATATATTGTGCCCGTCGTAATTGTTTGCTTTGGAATAGTTTTGTTGTTCTGCAATACATGGTGACAGTAAATATTTTGGCTTCAATAATTTATGGTTAGGGAGTGCAAGTGTGGATACCTATTATGTGTGTACATATTGTTAGTCCATATTATGGGTGGTAGTTGATAAGAATAATAATATGAGACATATACTAAATATATAGCGTTCTGCTTTTGTTATGTAGAAAAAAACAATTTACTGGGGCAACAAAAGTATTAAACAAATTGATAATAATAATTTTGTTTGCATGGTTGGGTGTATATTACTAGCTGGTAAGAAAATTGACGTCGGTATTTGTTATTCCTAATATATTAAAAAATAATAATTGTTTTCTTCCCGGACTATGATGGTGCAAAAACTCATTGTGATACATTTCAAGATATGGAAAAATTCATGTTGCTGTAGTGGGGAAACCATTCTGGATACTTTAGGGGAATAGAGTCCTTGTGCAAAAACTGGATTCAACTATAAAAATTCATTGGCATTGATTGGTGGGAGGGCAAGATAATGAAATAAAAAATATTGTGTGCTTCGCACCTATCAACTTTGTGGGCTACGGGTTAGGGGGCGCGCTAAAATTTAGTTAGGTGGTATCTGCAAGAATATGCAAGATGGGGTATCCATTTCACATATATGTCTTACATAGTTATAAATTGTGTCCGTCGTAATTATTTGTGTTCAAGAGTATTTGTACCACTATTGCGCAAGGTTAAAAATTCATGATTTAGGTGGTATCTGCAAAAATGTAGAAGGCGTGTCATCCATTTTATTTATACTTCCTCCATACATCTAAATTTTACCCGTCGTAATTGTTTGTTTTAGGAATATCTATTGCTAATATATTAAATGATGAATAAGAAGTGGATGTATGGATAACTACATATTGTTAGTCCATATTATGGCTTGGTGGCGATAAAAAAATGAATATGAGACAGAAAATAATTATATAGCGTTCTGTTTTTGTTATATAGAAGAAACGGTTTATGGGGCACTCCAAAATTATTAACAAATGGATAATGATATTTATGATTGCATTTTGGAGTTATATTAATGGCAGATGAGATATGTGAATACAGTACTTGTTA
>NW_021222783.1:0-2119 GCF_002162155.2 Triticum dicoccoides
GTGGTCTTTGGTTATCTCCAATTATCTTGGTTTCTGGGATAGTTTTACGCTTTCTAAAAAAAGATCATTCTTTAGAGGAATACCTCTTTATATTTACATAAACATTTTGTGAAAATTAAATGCACATTCAAAAAACAAAGTGAACATTTGTATTTTTCTGCAGAACACTTCCGTAGAAGAAAATCAACGTGTAAAAATGTTCATCGTGAACTAAAAAAGTCCACCGTATTTTAAAAAGGTTTATTGTCTATTAGGAAGTATTCACCAGGCTTAAAAAACAGTTCATCCTGTATTCCAAAGATGTTTAATGTGCATTTAAAAAATGTTCATCATTTAATAAAAACAGTCCACCATGTTAATAAAAAGTGTAAACTCTATGTTGATAAATGTACATTGGGCAACTTCACTGTATGTTTAAAAAATATTCACCATGTACTAAAAAATGATCACCAGTCTTTCAAACATATTCACAACGTACTTTCTTCAGAAATACTCATGTACACACAAAGACAAATGTGTTTTTACTAATGAAAAAGGGAATAAAGAGGGAAAGGAAAAGGAGTAAACAATAAAAAATTCAAAATAAGAAAAGAAAAATGAAAACCAGAAAGTACAAATAATCAAATAAATAGACTAATATGGAGGAAAGCGAAAAGCCAAAGAACTAAGGAAAACATAATGAAATAAGCAGTAGAAGAGAAATAAAATTCCTATGGAGCCAAAACGAAATTGTGGAGCAAAAAAATGCTTACAACAAGAAATACCCAAAAAAATATACTTGAAAATAACCCCCCACAAACATAAAAAAAATTAAATCATAGCGGAACGGCAACACAAAAGGATTGAAAAATGGGACATCCCAGAATGTGCTTAACATGTGGATCAAATAGGGTGCTGGTTAGGATTTCCCGATGTGTGTGGGTATCTCCCATCTGCCGCTGTTTGCGTCATATTGGTGGCATAACACACAGGTGGCCCTCAACTGGGCCGACCATTGGTGCATGTAGTGAAGCGAGCGGGTGCATGTTTGTAGTTAGTTCGAGAAACATGCACTAGAACAAACTGACATGCAGCAAACAAAATCGAGGTACTATAACTTACATGCAGAGTTTGTGTAATGAACACATGTTTCCAGAATTTTTTAAGAAAAGTCTTAGAACAATTATTAAAAATTAGGAACTTCTTTTGAATTTTCCAAACTTTTTTTAACACGAACAAATTTTTTAATTATGAACATATTTTAATTTTCCGAACATATTCTGGAAATCACAAACTAAATTTGGAAATGCTAACCTTTCTTGAAATTCTTATTATTTTAATCTTTTATCTTTTCCAAGAGCATCACCATTTTTTGTAAACATGATGTTTTTGAATTTGTATACAAATTTTGAAAAATGTGATGTTTCAATAAAATTTGAAACACGGTCATTCTATGAAAAGAATCTGGAAGATTTCCTGAATGCCAAACAAATATAAAATTCCAAACATTTTTTTCAATTTCATAGAAACTACTCCCTTTGTGGTGCCTAAAACGCCTTATATTAGTTTACATAGGGAGTATTTGTAAAATAAAAAATAAAATAAGAATGAAATCAAAGAAAATTGGCAAAAGAAACAGCTAGAAAAAAATATGATCATGAGTAATGTCAGCACATGAACCTTGCAAATGGTTCACAAAACAGGTAAAAAAAACCAGAATTAACCTTCTAGAAGGTTGGCAAAACCCGTGTGTACGCTAGCTAAAATTTGCCCGGCCCACCCAACCGCTAGGGTCTCATCCTCTCTCCGTTGGAAACTTTGGCAATTTGACGCTTAATTCTTCAAATAGGGTTTGCATTGTGTCCAGAAGATTCTAGAATTATCTTGGGAGAGGGAGATATCTGGCCATGTGCCATGAGGGGTGGCGAGAGAGAGAGGGAGAATCAAAAGGTTCGCTTGACTTTATTTCGGGCTAACATGCTTACATTTTTTATATTCATGAACATCCAATTTTGGAACTCATGTGACTGTAAACCAAAGGAAATGTCTCCTTACATGATATTTTTATCATATTGTATTTCAGTTACTCATTTCATGTTTTTATTTATTCTTCATTTGTCTATTTAAATTTGTTTGTTTT
>NW_021222784.1:0-1145 GCF_002162155.2 Triticum dicoccoides
CCGGGAGTAGTTTAGGAGGATCCCAGGCAGGAGGCCTGCGCCTCTTTCGATCTGTATCCCAGTTTGTGCTAGCCTTCTTAAGGCAAACTTGTTTAACTTATGTCTGTACTCAGATATTGTTGCTTCCGCTGACTCGTCTATGATCGAGCACTTGTATTCGAGCCCTCGAGGCCCCTGGCTTGTATTATGATGCTTGTATGACTTATTTATGTTTTAGAGTTGTGTTGTGATATCTTCCCGTGAGTCCCTGATCTTGATCGTACACATTTGCGTGCATGATTAGTGTACGATTAAATCGGGGGCGTCACAAGTTGGTATCAGAGCCGACTGCCTGTAGGAATCCCCCTTTCCAACTCCTTGGCCGAAGTTGAGTCTAGTCATTGCAAAACTTTTACTAACTTGGCTATGTGCCTTACGGGCCCACGTCGCCATTGGGTGGTATTAGGATCTTTTACTCCTCGTCTATACTCTGGGATTCTGATCTCTCTTCTATTCGGGTTAAATGATTTTGCTAAAAACAAAACTAACTTTAGGTTCTCGCAAGTACTTTCTCCCGGAGAGCCACTTGTTACCGACGACCGCCTGCTGCACCAGAAGATTCCGAAGATACTCTACGATGTGCTCTCGAGACTATGTGCCATCGCTTTTGCAATTCACTTCCATCGATAAATCCCTCTGGATAACTACTTACACCTATCGTTCATATTGTCATCCCCAGTTGCTCTTGTTATTACAAAATGTCCTGAAATACTCTTCGGTATTCCGAGAATTCTTTACGCTTACTGCCCTGCAGTTCCTTGCTGCATGAATACCCCTACGGATAATTACTCGCGCTTGCCGAGTATCCGCTCATCCTCAGTTGTTCTTGTGTTTCACAAAAGTCTTCAAAATAATATTCGATCTTCCGAAAATCCTCTGGAGCCTTGGCTCTTGAAATTCTTGCTTGCTTGCATTATGGATAATCCCATAAGTCTCATAGTCATATTGACATTCCTTGTCATTACCATTTTGAGTCTGTTGACTCAATATGTTTGCGAATACACGCAATCATCATTGATCCTTATAAATTACTTTTCCGGCTGAGCTGCCATTCTTTTTACTGGAATTGGTTCTCGACCAATCCAATTGTCTTTGATTGTACCCTA
>NW_021222785.1:0-2901 GCF_002162155.2 Triticum dicoccoides
TCTTGATCTATCTCTATAGATCTTGATGCCCAATATGTAAGCAGCTTCACCGAGGTCTTTCATAGAAAAACTTTTATTCAAGTATCCCTTTATGCTATCCAGAAATTCTATATCATTTCCAATTAGTAATATGTCATCCACATATAATATCAGAAATGCTACAGAGCTCCCACTCACTTTCTTATAAATACAGGCTTCTCCAAAAGTCTGTACAAAACCAAATGCTTTGATCACACTATCAAAGTGTTTATTCCAACTCCGAGAGGCTTGCACCAGTCCATAAATGGATCGCTGGAGCTTGCACACTTTGTTAGCTCCCTTTGGATCGACAAAACCTTCCGGTTGCATCATATACAACTCTTCTTCCAGAAATCCATTTGGGAATGCAGTTTTGACATCCATCTGCCAAATTTCATAATCATGAAATGCGGCAATCGCTAACATGATTCGGACAGACTTAAGCATCGCTACGGGTGAGAAGGTCTCATCGTAGTCAATCCCTTGAACTTGTCGAAAACCTTTTGCAACAAGTCGAGCTTTGTAGACAGTAACATTACCGTGAGCGTCGGTCTTCTTCTTGAAGATCCATTTATTCTCAATTGCTTGCCGATCAACGGGCAAGTCAACCAAAGTCCACACTTTGTTCTCATACATAGATCCCATCTCAGATTTCATGGCTTCTAGCCATTTTGCGGAATCTGGGCTCACCATCGCTTCTTCATAGTTCGTAGGTTCATCATGATCTAGTAGCATGACTTCCAGAACAGGATTACCGTACCACTCTGGTGCGGATCTTACTCTGGTTGATCTACGAGGTTCAGTAATAACTTGTTCTGAAGTTCCATAATCATCATCATTAACTTCCTCACTAATTGGTGTAGGTGTCACAGAAACCGGTTTCTGTGATGAACTACTTTCCAATAAGGGAGCAGGTACAGTTACCTCATCAAGTTCTACTTTCCTCCCACTCACTTCTTTCGAGAGAAACTCCGTCTCTAGAAAGGATCCATTCTTGGCAACAAATGTCTTGCCTTCGGATCTGTGATAGAAGGTGTACCCAACAGTCTCCTTTGGGTATCCTATGAAGACACATTTCTCCGATTTGGGTTCGAGCTTATCAGGTTGAAGCTTTTTCACATAAGCATCGCAGCCCCAAACTTTAAGAAACGACAACTTTGGTTTCTTGCCAAACCACAGTTCATAAGGCGTCGTCTCAACGAATTTCGATGGTGCCCTATTTAACGTGAATGCGGCCATCTCTAATGCATAACCCCAAAACGATAGCGGTAAATCAGTAAGAGACATAATAGATCGCACCATATCTAGTAAGGTACGATTACGAAGTTTGGACACACCATTACGCTGTGGTGTTCCGGGTGGCGTGAGTTGCGAAACTATTCCGCTTTGTTTCAAATGTAGACCAAACTCGTAACTCAAATATTTTCCTCCACGATCAGATCGTAGAAATTTTAGTTTCTTGTTACTATGATTTTCAACTTCACTATGAAATTCTTTGAACTTTTCAAATGTTTCAGATTTATGTTTCATTAAGTAGATATCCCCATATCTGCTTAAATCATCTGTGAAGGTGAGAAAATAACGATATCCGCCACGAGCCTCAACATTCATCGGACCACATACATCTATATGTATGATTTCCAACAAATCCGTTGCTCTCTCCATAGTACCGGAGAACGGCGTTTTGGTCATCTTGCCCATGAGGCACGGTTCACAAGTACCAAGTGATTCATAATCAAGTGATTCCAAAAGTCCATCAGTATGGAGTTTCTTCATGCGCTTTACACCGATATGACCTAAACGGCAGTGCCACTAATAAGTTGCACTATCATTATCAAATCTGCATCTTCTGGCTTCAACATTATGAATATGTGTATCACTACTATCGAGATTCATCAAAAATAGACCACTCTTCAAGGGTGCATGGCCATAAAAGATATTACTCATATAAATAGAACAACCATTATTCTCTGATTTAAATGAATAACCGTCTCGCATCAAACAATACCCAGATATAATGTTCATGCTCAACGCTGGCACCAAATAACAATTATTTAGGTCTAAAACTAATCCCGAAGGTAGATGTAGAGGTAGCGTGCCGACCGCGTTCACATCGACTTTGGAATAATTTCCCACGCGCATCGTCACCTCGTCCTTTGCCAGTGTTCGCTTAATCCGTAGTCCTTGTTTCGAGTTGCAAATATTAGCAACAGAACCAGTATAAAATACCCAGGTGCTACTGCGAGCTCTAGTAAGGTACACATCGATAACATGTATATCACATATACCTTTGTTCACCTTGCCATCCTTCTTATCCGCTAAATACTTGGGGCAGTTCCGCTTCCAGTGTCCAGTCTGTTTGCAGTAGAAACACTCAGTTTCAGGCTTAGGTCCAGATTTGGGTTTCTTCTCCTGAGCAGCAACTTGTTTGTTGTTCTTCTTGAAGTTCCCCTTCTTCTTCCCTTTGCCCTTTTTCTTGAAACTGGCGGTCTTATTGACCATCAACACTTGATTCTCCTTCTTGATTTCTACCTTCGTAGCCTTTAGCATTGCGAAGAGCTCGGGAATCGTCTTATCCATCCCTTGCATGTTATAGTTCATCACGAAGCTCTTGTAGCTTGGTGGCAGTGATTGAAGAACTCTGTCAATGACACTATCAACAGGAAGATTAACTCCCAGTTGAGTCAAGTGATTATGATACCCAGACATTTTGAGTATATGTTCACTGACAGAACTATTCTCCTCCATCTTGCAGCTATAGAACTTATTGGAGACTTCATATCTCTCAATCCGGGCATTTGCTTGAAATATTAACTTCAACTCCTGAAACATCTCATATGCTCCATGACGTTCAAAACATCGTTGAAGACCCGGTTCTAAGCT
>NW_021222786.1:0-1771 GCF_002162155.2 Triticum dicoccoides
TCACACTTTTGGGGTCCCAAAGCGAATTCCATGGTTGTTGAACCCCAAGGTGCGCTTACATGTCGGTCATCAACAATCACAGTTTTTGTTGATTCTGGCCCGTTTCATGGACTATTGTTGAACCCCGGGGTGCGTTTACTTGTATGTCATCAATACTCACGGTTTTTGTCGAGTCTGACCCGTTTCGTGGACTATTACTCACCATTTTGGGGTCCCAAAGCGATTTCCATGGATGTCGAACCCCAAGGTGTGCTTATGTGTCGGTCATCAACACTCACAATTTTGGCTAATTCTGGTCCGTTTCGTGGACTATTACTCACGATTCTGTCCCGTTTTGGGGTCCCGGAACGATTTTCACGATTGACGATCCCCATGGTGTGTTTGCATGTCCGGCGTCAATACTCACAGTTTTGGTGATTTCTGACCGTTTCGTGGACTATTACTCACTGTTTTGGGGTCTCGGAGTGATTTCCACGATTTGTGAACTCCGAGGTGCGTTTACGTGTCGGTCATCAACACTCACAATTTTTGCCAGTTCTGGTCCGTTTCGTGGACTATTACTCGCAGTTTTGGGGTCCTAGAGCGATTTCCATGAGTGTCAATCCCCGGGGTGCGTTTAGCGTCTGTCGTCAACACTCACAGTTTTGCCAATTCTAACACGTTTTGTGGACTATTACTTACCGTTTTGGGGGCCCAAAGCGATATGCATAGTTGTTGAACCCCAAGGTGCGCTTACGTGTCGGTCATCAACACTCGCAGTTTTGGCTGATTCTAGACCGTTTCAGGGACTTTTACTCACCGTTTTGGGGTCCCAAAGCAATTTCCATGGTTGTTGAACGCCAATGTGTGCTTACGTGTTGGTCGTCGAAACTCGCGGTTTGGGCCGATTCAGGCCCGTTTCTTGGACTATTACTCAGTTTTGGGGTCCCGAAGTGATTTCGACGATTGACGAACCACGGGTTGCGTTTATGTGTCGCTCATAACCACTCACAATTTTGGCCAATTCTTGTCTGTTCTGTGGACTATTACTCACCGTTTTAGGGTCCCGGACCGATTTTCACAATTGACAATCCCAGGGTGCGTTTGCATGTCCGTCGTCAACACTCATAGTATCGGCCAATCCTAACCCGTTTCGTGTACTATTACTAACCGTTTTGGGGTACCGAAGCGATTTGCATAGTTGTTGAACCCCAAGGTGCGCTTACGTGTCGGTCATCAACACTCGCGGTATTTCTCGATTCTAACCTGTTTCGTGCTCTATTACTCACACTTTTGGGGTCCCAAAGCGAATTCCATGGTTGTTGAACCCCAAGGTGCGCTTACATGTCGGTCATCAACAATCAAAGTTTTTGTTGATTCTGGCCCGTTTCATGGACTATTGTTGAACCCCGGGGTGCGTTTACGTGTCGGTCATCAATACTCACGGTTTTTGTCGAGTCTGACCTGTTTCGTGGACTATTACTCACCATTTTGGGGTCCCAAAGCGATTTCCATGGATGTCGAACCCCAAGGTGTGCTTATGTGTCGGTCATCAACACTCACAATTTTGGCTAATTCTGGTCCGTTTCGTGGACTATTACTCACGATTCTGGCCCGTTTTGGGGTCCCGGAACGATTTTCACGATTGACGATCCCCATGGTGTGTTTGCATGTCCGGCGTCAATACTCACAGTTTTGGTGATTTCTGACCGTTTCGTGGATTATTACTCACTGTTTTGGGGTCTCGGAGTGATTTCCACGATTTGTGAACTCCGAGGTGCGTTTACGTGTC
>NW_021222787.1:0-1001 GCF_002162155.2 Triticum dicoccoides
CTTCCTCTTCTTCTTCTTCTTCCTCTTCTTCTTCTTTCTCTTCCTCTTCTTCTTCTTCTTCCTCTTCCTCTTCCTGCTTGTGATAGTTTTAAAAATAACATGTCCAAATTGACATATTTAAATTGTGCATCTGAACGGAGAAAAAATACATTGGTCAGTACCGCCTTTCAGCCAAAACGCGCTACTGCTACAGAGAAGTACATATAAAAAATACATTGAGCATCAATGATCTTTTTGTATAGAATCTACATCGTCAATAGGAATCCAGTACATATAAAAAATACATTGATCATCAATGATCTTTTTGTATAGAATCTACATCGTCAATAGGAATCTTCCACCGATTTAAGAACCGGCGAAGACTCCTATTGCAGCCACAGATCCTACACATAGAGTTCAATGAAGACCAACTGCTTGTGATAGTTTGAGAAGTAACATATTTAAGGTGGTAAAAGGCTTGTTAGGGGAGCGAGGTGGGACTAAAAACAGCCTGCCACAACGTCATTAGTACCGGTTCGTGGTTCGAACCGGCACTAAATGGTGATGGTGGGGCCATAGCCTGACCGCAGGCTGACACAGCCTCTTTAGTACCGGTTCGTGGTACGAACCGGTACTACAGGTTCGCCACGAACCGGTACTATTGATCGCTGCCACGAACCGGCACTAATATACACATTAGTGCCGGCTGTAATGCAAACCGGCACTAATGTGCTTCACGTTTGACCCTTTTTCTACTAGTGTGAGAATAGACCCGGGGGCCATATGTAGCGACCCGAACTCAAATGGTCAAGCCTCTGTGTATCTATGCCATCCCTGGATCGGTATGCTGGCACACACAATACTTCAATGTATATATCAAAGTGCAATCACATGTATAAATAACGTAAAATTGATATATACCTCATAAGTCTCAGCAGAAACAATCGAAGGGTGTGGAGTCCCACCAACACCAACAGCAAGTTGAGTGTAGACCGTAACCCTACAACGTAACTCTTACCCGT
>NW_021222788.1:0-1534 GCF_002162155.2 Triticum dicoccoides
CACACACCAAAGTAAACTATTACATGCATAATTAACTAGGATAAACGATCATCTGATCATCATCTACTTCTTGTGCTAGCTCGATGTTCCTTCTATACTAAGTTTCCATTAATTGATGGCGTTTTATGAACACGCCATCCTTTCCCGCCATTTCCTGACCGGTTTCCCGCCACCCAGCGATATTGCGCATAAATCTAGACGGCGCATGATGCACGAGGCAACAAGCACAGCCTGTAGCGCGCCCACCTTTTTCAAGCATGCCAACCCACCAAAGCGTCGCCTCTGCCATCAACCTCGTCGACGAGGAAAATGAGAAGGCCCCACGGCCCGTCGAGGCCGAGGCGCTTCCTGGAAACGCAGTGGACGACGCCGTGATGCACGTCATCGTCAGGGTTGAGCAGACCCTTGACGCATGGCGCTTCAGCGCTGCAGATCAAGATAGGCATGTCAGCGCCGAGAGGCTGCAACTCATCACACAACATGATCGATGGCGCGCCACAGAGAAAGTTAGGTGCGTCCGCGCGCGATAGGCTGCGGCTCGCCATACGGCGAGACCGTTGGAGAGCCACAAAGCAAGAGGCGCGGCGCGCCGCACAGCAACAGCGGATCCATCGGCGCTTGCCTGTTGTCGAATGGGCGTCGCAGCTGGGTACACGTCCTATCAGTACCCTCATTCCTCGCCAGACGTGGGAAGAGGCCCTATGTGCCGTACTTGCACCAGAGGTCGGCCACGTCGTACTTGCACCGGACGCCCATGCGTGCCGTTCGCATGGGTCGCGCTGTTCGCCTTGTCCGCGGCCCGCTCGATGCCAACACGCTGGTCGCTAGGCTCGACCGCCTCCTTGGCCCAGGTGTCCACCTGGACGCAGTAGAGGAACATGGCCGTCGCCTCCTCGAACTGGTGATCTCTAATGAAATAGCCAACTTGGAGCTCGAGATCGCACTCCAGATGTACCAAGATTGTGTCAACCGCTTGGACGAATGCCTGCACGAGTTCCGACAGAGCCAAGAACTACCATAGGCAAGGGCTGTTGGTCATGGTCTTATGGACGAGTTTTATTTTGTTGAGTCGTTTCGACGTGGATCGATATGTATTCACAACAATTATAATATTCTCTGTTTCAATGTGTGTACTCTGTTTTCCGTTCTTATATGTTCTGTTTTAATGTGTATATATGTTTTCCATTCTGTACATGTGGATGATAACAGCTAGATACAAATAAGTACACAAAAACAAATAGAAAATGGAATTCATAATATCATCACATATACGTGATGATACTTAACTACTAGGTACAATGCATAAAATTGAAAACGAACAATACTAAAACTAATAATGCCTCATGTGGTAGTATTCCGGCAGCCCCTCGCTAGCAGCTCCCTGTTGCACGGCGTCTTCCCAGCACGGATGTAGTACTCCGCTCCTCCGCCTCGCAGCGCTTGACGTACCGATCTACCTCTTGCTAGCGGACGAGCGCGAATGATCTTGCCATTTCGTTGGGTGCCCACCGAAGCTCCTTGTTGGTGGCACACT
>NW_021222789.1:0-1253 GCF_002162155.2 Triticum dicoccoides
GGGTGCACTCAAAATTGTTGGTATTTCAGTTGTTTGATCACATGGCAAAGTCAAATTATCAACGTAGTCCTCTAAAATAGGTGGTGTGATCAAAGTAGTGGGTAGCTCATCAGATGGTGCATTCAAATTGACAAGGCATTCATCATTCTCATGTAGAGATGAAAGATCAGTACCTTTGTCATTACCTCTTATGATCAACTCAGATGATGTAGCCACTCTCGGGGGCGATGTGTCACATGGTGGAGGTGATGTAGTCCTGACAACAACGGATGTGGTTGTCATAGTATGCTTAGTAGTTGAAGGAACAATCATATCAACTCTTGGAATGTGCACCGTGCGCTTGTTCTCCTCGTGGCCAACACGTCGTTTTATTTCCTGTTCAGCTTTGCAAGCAAGATGAAACAAATGGTCCATAGGATAACACTCTTCATGAATTAGTATCTGTTGAATATCACGGTTTAATCCTCCCCAAAATCTATCCATAAAATCATCTTCACTTTCTTCTAAAGATGATGAGGACATCAATACAATTGTTACACCCACAGCCCCTGCTGCTATACATACTGGACCAATTATTAGAGCTCGTGCACGCCAACTAAATTACCAGGTACTTTCGTTTCTTGGTAATGATTCTAATGTTCATGAGAATATGATGCTGCCTAAATTGGATACATTTGTTTTGCTTACAAATGAAGGGCCTAGCTTGGAGAAGGATGAACATTGGAGCAAGAACAAGCATGGAGATGATGGCATGCGCAAGGGGAACAAGAACGGAGTTACAAGTGATGATTTCAGGACTTTGAAGCCATCATAATGGGTGCATGAAGCCTTGGACGAAATATACAAGATGCCACTTCATAAATTTCGTTCCGAGGCTATTTTAGGTGCTGCGTCACCTTATTATTGGGCCAGGCCCATGTAATTTCGAAATACATAAGTATAGGCTATTTTTAGAGTCCGTATGTGTGGGGAAACAAGAGATAGGGTTGATTTCGGACTCCTCCACCAAGGGCCACGAAATTCCCCCCTCTTCCTCCATATATACAGCCCTTAGGGCATCGTTTAGACTTTGGGTTTTGTTTAGATTAAAAGTTCGCCATAGCTGCAACTTCGCGTACTTCGTTTGTGTTCAACGACCAGACAAAGGCGTCACAGAACCCCACCTTGATCAATAAAGCTTTCATCTTATATTCGCAATATCCAGATTGCAATCTCAGTTTCTTGCTTGTTCTTCGTTTGCTCGCAGGAAACAG
>NW_021222790.1:0-1904 GCF_002162155.2 Triticum dicoccoides
CCGCCTCTAGGCCCCTGTCTCAGTGCAAATAATTTCATGATGTTCTTTTATTCGTGAGAAACCATGCAAGTGGTAGGTGGTCCATGGGTCTGTTGTAATTTGTATTACCTCTGGTATTCTTTGTAGTGCCAAGTACACCTGACTTAGTTGCATGGTTTCTCACACATCAAAAAACAACATGAAATTATTTGCACGGTTGATCATCATCCTTGATCTTCATCAAAGTGGTGTGATCAGCCACAAGAAAGTGATTTTCCAACCTGACTATCAATTCCCCGGCTACCTCTTGGTACCCTGACAAGAATTGCACGCCATACAGCCCATCTGGTGCAAACAAAAGAGACAACATAAAAGATCATAAATTTTGGGAAATTGGTATAAGCTAGAAACTATTAGAAAACATTATGTTTATAAAAGATAAGGTTGCATAGTATGATTTACTTTTGAAGAGAAATCGAAAAGACCCTCAGATCTATTAGCCACAGATCAAACAGTAAGACACCCGTAAAAAAAGATAGATATTACAACTAAGTCTCTAGGGGTGCCTCACGCCTCCAATCTCCTGGATGGGCCAATGGTGCGCCGCCGCAGCTGCTCTGATAGCCTCCCCACTGCTAGATTTGGGCGAGCGTTCTAGTCTAACGCACACTGTCAAACATTTCGGAGATGAAGTCGTAGTCCAAGAGTTGAGAGCCTCGACGCTGACCAAGCCGACGTAGGAGCACCAGAAGATGGCACACCGTCACTGCTCCGTAGGACGAAAACGAAAAAGCCAACCACCCAAAGCTTGCACAAACTCTCGAAGCTTCCAAGTGATGCTGCATAAGCCGCTGGCACGACATGGACATAGCTCGAGGACAAAACAGACAACGGTACTGCTACCGCCGTTGCCTCCACAGCAACAACATTCCTAACATCCACTGGTCGTTCAGCGCTGAAGCCTTGAGCGCCATCGTTGAGGCGGAGCAAGGATTGGGAGGACATTATTTCCATATGCGTCGAGACTGCTTCCCCGACCGCGGCACCGCCTGACACGCAAGCCCACGCCCTATTTCCACATCGTACGGCCAGATCCGAGTTTCCCCCTCCCCCACATAAGAGCATCCCCAGTCGTTGGAGCCCCCAAGAACGCCACCGAACCAAAAAGATTGGTGTCTTGGGAGGCCAAATGCTTTATCCGGACAAAATAGAAGTGCATGGGGAGGGCATCTTTCCAGCCACACCCCACCCTAACAAAAAACCGACGCCCCCAAGAGGCCACCAACGCGCTGGGTTTCGCCTGGATAAAGTGCCGCCCGAGCCTAAAACCGAGTCTAAAAAGGTGTCCTAGGGGGCGCCCCGGGGCGGGTGGGGATGCTCTAAGAGAGATCAACAGCTCCCTGGCTCTACATTCAAAAATGCACTGGCGAGCAAATAGGTGTCCTAGAAAAAAGCTTTATCTTAACGATTTGAAATTGGCAAGTGCAGATGCATCCGGGACAGCCAAGAGAAATTCCATTTGTCGACCGTTCGAATGTGCACAGGCTCGTACTGTCATCGCTGTCGGCTGTCTTTTCACTGTCGTGTTCTGGATCGCACGTTAGGCCAACTCCACCGCACAACCCCAAACGGACGTCCGATTTGGTCGGATTTTGTCCCTTTGGGGCACGGTTCGCCCGTGTTCGGCCATGTCCGTTGGGTCGTGCGTGCGCCCACCGCGCGGCCGCACCCCAAATCACGTCTGCGTTGGACATGATTAAAAAAATAAGAAAACGTAAATAAAATGACTAAATAAATAAATAAGCGCAATTTAATAAACATAAACTTAGTTAGGGGGGTCACGGCTACAAAACGGCCCAGTTTAGCTGTTCATACAGTGCCATAATTAACATAAAAAATAAAAAACGCCGCCGCATGCTCCAGCC
>NW_021222791.1:0-3504 GCF_002162155.2 Triticum dicoccoides
TGCCAAATTAAAAGGGTGCCCTAAAAATGTATTTGACCAAATTAGAAGCAATACATGGCAACAGGCTAGAAATTATATGCAATATGCAACGAATAAAGGTGACTCATCGTAAGTGATTGATGCAGGATACAGAAGAGAGGTAGTTTCATGTAAGAACAAGGTTAACACATAGATGTAGTGTGTACCAAAAATAGGAAGGCATGTCATATTCACAGGTATAGTGTGTAAACTAAGCAGATGCAATTTACCCTAATTAGAAGCATTACAAGCTAGACACCGTATGCAACATGCAACCACATATCACACTGCAAAGTTAGAACAAGCACCTGTGATGATGGTGTAGGGGAAGTGCGGTCTTCAAGTACAGAGCTACGTTCAATATCTTCATTTAGGCTTGCTATTTCTTGATAATCATGTGGAGAGGATGAAATTGCATTCTTTATAAGAGTATTGCGTCTCATATTAACCCACGGGCGTGACTGTCTCATCATACGCGATAGATACAGGATACACAAGAACAATAGTTTGATGTAAGAACATGGTGTGATAGGCAGATGTAGTATGTACCAAAAATAGGAAGGCGTGTCATATTCACATGTATAATGTGTAAGCTAAGGAGATGCAATTTAACAAATTAGGAGCAATACAAGCTAGGCACCATATGCAACATGCAACCAGATATCACACTGCCATGTTAGAGCAAGCACCTTGGGTTGTGGAGTAGGGGAGATGAGATTTGGAACTAGCACTGCAGTACGAGTAGCAGGAGAATCTACAGAGATCATCTGTTTCGGTTGCTCCAGAGGACCACCATCATTCCACGCCTTCGTCCTTCAGATTTTGCCTTGTCAAGTAAACACACAAGATACTGACGAACATAACTTTTATGTATGGCAACCACATTGTAGGATGATGGAATATGTATGAAAAATGCTAAGCAGAAGGCATTTCAACAAATTGGAAGCAATGCAATCTAGACACCATATGAAAGATCCAACCAAAATCACTCTACCAAGTTAGATGTGTCTCATTAGAAGTGGCACTTCAACAAATTAGAGGCAATACATGTTTGAAATGATATGCAAGATGCAACCAATATTACACTGTCAACTTGAAGGTGTATCGTCAGAAGTGATTGATGAGGGATACACAAGAAAAGTAGTTTGATGTAAGAACATGGTTAATAGAAAGACGTAGTATGTACCAAAAACAGAAAGTCATGTCATATTTACATGTATAATGTGTTAACTAAGAAGATGCAATTTACCCTAATTAGAAGCATTACAAGGTAGATACCATATGCAACATGCAAGCACATATCACACTGCCAAGTAAGAGCAAGCACCTGCGATGGTAGTGTGGGGGCATTGCAGTGATCAACTAGAGAGCTACGTTGACTATCTTCATTTAGCCTTGCTGTTTCTTGAGAATCATGTGGGGAGGATGACACTTCACTCTTTAAACAAGTGGGGCGTCTCACAGTAACCCACTCGGGTGACTGTCTCATCATAAGTGATTGACGAGGGATACAAAAGAGCATTAGTTTGATGTACGAACATGGTTAATAGACATATGTAGTATGTATCAAAAACAGGAAGGCATGTCATTATCAAAGGTATAATGTGTAAAGTAAGCAGATGCAATTTAACCAAATTGGAAGCAATACAAGCTAGACACCATATGCAACATGCAACGACATTTGACAGCGCAAAGTTAAAGCAAGCACCTGGGATGGTTGTGTGTGGCAATTGAGATCATCAACTGCAGAGCTACGTTTACTGTCTCCAACTACTGACATCGCACCCATTAGAGCGCTAAAACGCTTAGTGCTCATCTTCTAATTACAGTGGAGCAACTTCTGTATTTTCTTTTCTGCATTCATCAACACCGCGTCAGGGTCTGAAATACCCATGCATAAAAAAACAATAGTGTGAGCATGGGTGAAGTGTGTGCACAATTAGTACAGTGTAAAGGTAGCAGATAGCAGGTCGGTGAGAAATAAATGACGGGAGAGATATGATAGCTCTACAACATGCATGGCACACTAAATTACTATAGGATTCTATGAAAATAACAGTCGACTGAAAACAAATAGGTCAGTCCATTTTTTCTGCACCGTCCAATTTACAAGAACGGGCAGATCGCCTTCATCTACCTCCAGCCAGTCAGTGTTGACGATCTTCCTCGAAACGCCAGCGACCACCTGCCCAGTATTCCTCCCCTGCCTGCGCCCTCCCCTCGACCTCACCGCGCCGCCGTGCTTGGCACCGCCCCCCGGCCATCCATTCAAGCCCCACCAACCTCCAGATCAGACGCAAGCAGCTCCTGCGCCCCACACTCCTATGATAGACACCGATGCACCGCTTCCCCCGAGGAACATGCGGACTAGGTGCTCCGCGCGCCTAAGCGGGTGCTGCTTCTTTTAATTGCAGTTCGGCTGACCCTGAATTGAAATCCATGCGGGCTAGTGACCTCTAGCAAAGTTGAAATAGTAAAGGGAGGAAACCTTGTGCATTTAATATCACAAAGAAGATGCAGTAGGAAGCGCTCAACTAGTTTCTTTCATGAGATGAATACGGTGTGAGCAGAGATGTAAGATTTGCACGAATAAGGGAATATGAGTACCTCTTTCTGTTGGCAGTGTTGTGTCCTCCTTCTGTTTTTCCAATGATCTTCTTGTGGTTTGCTGGAAACGAGAAGTTGTGTAGGATGGTGGAGCCTTGGACGAACCCATGGCCAAGTTGTTGAGTGTGGTGCGGTGGCCGTCTGTCAGCGGCGGGGAACCAGATCCGAGGCGGCAAACGATGGCGTAGCGGGAACAACTCTGGTGTGGTAGACGGTTGCGACAGTGGAGCGGCAGCAGTGAGGCACAGGACGGCATGGTCGGAGTAGTTCTGGTATGGTGCACATCGGCGTCGGCGTCGTGGAGGCAGCTCTGCCTCGGCTTCAGCTGCTAAGTCCTAGAGGGCAGTGCGGTTGTGGTTGCGTTGGACGACAATGTCGGGGTACCGGCTCTGGCGTGATGGAGGAGGGTGGCGGTGGATTGGCCGCTATGGGGTGGAGGACAGAGGAGGCTGGGGCTTCGCAGCTGGTGGAGAGGGCGTTTCACGCCCACAGAGTATGAATGGGGAAATAGAAGGAGGCGGGGAACTAAGCGGGAACAATGTTTCGGTTTGAGACGCGCTTGTTTGAAATTTGGGGAAAGTTACAAACTTTGCCCCTATCTAAAATTTCGGACATATTGCGGGTTGGGGGTAGGATAGTCATGTCAGGTGTCCCAAATGTGGGCCGGATAGATTTCGGCCGAGCGCAGGTGTCGGCGTTCTGGGAACGGGGGTCCCCAGACTTGCGTGCCTGCGGCCTGCGGCGTGGCTCAAGTGGTGGCCCAGTACGACCCATCTTCATCAGCTCAAACTCAAGACCCTTGTGAGGGGCCAAGCCTCGCGGGGCGTATGATGCAAGGCTTCCTCAGGAGCAGCCTCGCCAGGCAGGCTCGCGAGGAGG
>NW_021222792.1:0-1419 GCF_002162155.2 Triticum dicoccoides
GTTGGTTTTCCCCGAAGAGGAAGGGATGATGCAGCAAAGTAGCATAAGTATTTCCCTCAGTTTTTGACAAGCAAGGTATCAATCCAGTAGGAGGCTACGCGCGAGTCCCTCTTACCTGCACAAAACAAATAAATCCTCGCAACCAACGCAAATAGGGGTTGTCAATCCCTATAAGGCCACTTACGAGAGTGAGATTTGATAGATATGATAAGATAATAGTTTTGGTATTTTTGCGATAAAGATGCAAAGTAAAATAAAGGCAAAGTAAATAGCAAAGGAAAAATCTAAGTAGTAGGAGATCAATATGATAAAGATAGACCCAGGGGCCATAGGTTTCACTAGTGGCGTCTCTCGAGAGCATAAGTATTCTATGGTGGGTGAAAAATTACTGTTGAGCAATTGACAGAATTGAGCATAGTTATGAGAATATCTAGGTCTGATCATGTGTATAGGCATCACGTCCGAGACAAGTAGACCGACTCCTGCCTGCATCTACTACTATTACTCCACTCATCGACCGCTATCCAGCATGCATCTAGAGTATTAAGTTAAAAACAGAGTAACGCCTTAAGCAAGATGACATGATGTAGAGGGATAGACTCATGCAATATGAAGAAAACCCCATATTTTTATCCTCGATGGCAACAATACAGTACGTGCCATGCTGCCCCTACTGTCACTAGGAAAGGACACCGCAAGATTGAACCCAAAGCTAAGCACTTCTCCCATTGCAAGAAAGATCAATCTAGTAGGCCAAACCAAACTGATAATTCAAAGAGACTTGCAAAGATAACCAATCATACATAAAACAATTCAGAGAAGATTCAAATATTGTTCATAGATAGACTTGATCATAAACCCACAATTCATCGGTCTCAACAAACACACCGCAAAAAGAAGATTACAACAAATAGTTCTCCACAAGAGAGGGGGAGAACGTTGTATTGAGATCCAAAAAGAGATAAGAAGCCATCTAGCTACTAACTATGGACCCGTAGGTCTGAGGTAAACTACTCACACTTCATCGGAGGGTCTATGGTGTTGATGTAGAAGCCCTCCGTGATCGATGCCCCCTCCGGCGGAGCTCCGGAACAGGCCCCAAGATGGGATCTCGTGGATACAGAAAGTTACGGCGGTGAAATTAGTATTTTGGCTCCGTATCTGATCGTTTGGGGGTACGTAGGTATATATAGGAGGAAGGAGTACGTCGATGGAGCAACAGGGGGCCCACGAGGGTGGAGGGCGCGCCTGGTGGGGGTGGGTGCGCCCCCTACCTCGTGGCCTCCTGTTTCCTTTCTTGATGTAGGGTCCAAGTCTCCCGGGTCTTCTTCGCTGAGAAAATCATGTTCCCGAAGGTTTCATTCTGTTTGGACTCCGTTTGATATTCCTTTTCTTCGAATCCCTAAAACAGGCAAAAAA
>NW_021222793.1:0-1856 GCF_002162155.2 Triticum dicoccoides
AAACTCTGATACCACTTGTAGGACCTTGAAGTATGTCTAGAGGGGGGGTGATTAGACTACTTGACCAATTAAAACCTAACATTTTCCCAATTTTAGACTTTGGCAGATTTTAGCTATCTTTGGACAAGTCAAGCAATCTTCACACAATTCAAGCAAGCATGCAAAGAGTATATGAGCAGCGGAAATTAAAGCATGCAACTTGAAAGAATGTAAAGGGAAGGGTTTGGAGGATTCAAACTGTTGGGGAACGTAGTAATTTCAAAAAAAATTCCTACGCACACGCAAGATCATGGTGATGGTATAGCAATGAGAGGGGAGAGTGTTGTCCACGTACCCTCGTAGACCGTAAGCGGAAGCGTTAGCACAACGCGGTTGATGTAGTCGTACATCTTCACGATCCGACCGATCCAAGCACCAAACGCACGGCACCTCCGAGTTCAGCACACGTTCAGCTCGATGACGATCCCCGGGCTCAGATCCAGCAAAGCTTCGGGGATGAGTTCCGTCAGCACGACGGCGTGGTCACGATGATGATGTTCTACCAGCGCAGGGCTTCGCCTAAACTCTGCGACGATACGACCGAGGTGGAATATGGTGGAGGGGGGCACCGCACACGGCTAAGGAACGATCCGTAGATCAACTTGTGTGTCATGGGGTGCCCCCCTGCCCCTGTATATAAAGGAGCAAGGGAGGGGGTGGCCAGCCTAGGAGGAGGCGCGCCAAGGAGAAGTCCTACGCCCACCGGGAGTAGGATTCCCCCCTTCCAAGTAGTAGGAGTAGGAGTCAAGGAAAGGGGGAAGAGAAGAGAAGGAAGGAGGGGGCGCAGCCCCTCCCCCTAGTCCAATTCGGACTAGGCCTTGGGGGGCGTCCAACCTCTCCTCTCTCTTTCCCCTAAAGCCCAATAAGGCCCATATACTCCCCGGCGAATTCCCGTAACTCTCCGGTACTCCGAAAAATAGCCGAATCACTCGGAACCTTTCCGAACTCCGAATATAGTCGTCCAATATATCGATCTTTACGTCTCGGCCATTTCTAGACTCCTCGTCATGTCCCCAATCTCATCCGGGACTCCGAACTCCTTCGGTACATCAAAACTCATAAACTCATAATATAACTGTCATCGTAACGTTAAGCGTGCGGACCCTACGGGTTCGAGAACTATGTAGACATGACCTAGAACTATTCTTGGTCAATAACCAATAGCGGAACCTTGGTGCTCATATTGGCTCCTACATATTCTATGAAGATCTTTATCGGTCAAACCGCATAACAACATATGTTGTTCACTTTGTCATCGGTATGTTACTTGCCCGAGATTCGTTCGTCGGTATCCAATACCTAGTTCAATCTCGTTACCGGCAAGTCTCTTTACTCGTTATGTAATGCATTATTCCATAACTAACTCATTAGCTACATTGCTTGCAAGGCTTATAGTGATGTGCATTACCGAGAGGGCCCAGAGATACCTCTCCGACAATCGAAGTGACAAAACCTAATCTCGAAATACGCCAACCCAACATGTACCTTTGGAGACACCTGTAGTACTCCTTTATAATCACCCAGTTACGTTGTGACGTTTGGTAGCACCCAAAGTGTTCCTCCGGTAAACGGGAGTTGCATAATCTCATAGTTACAGGAACATGTATAAGTCATGAAGAAAGCAATAGCAATATACTAAACGATCAAGTGCTAGGCTAACGGAATGGGTCATGTCAATCACATCATTCTCCTAATGATGTGATCCCGTTAATCAAATGACAACTCTTTTGTCCATGGCTAGGAAACATAACCATCTTTGATAAACGAGCTAGTCAAGTAGAGGCATACTAGTGACACTATGTTTGTCTATGTATTCA
>NW_021222794.1:0-6263 GCF_002162155.2 Triticum dicoccoides
ATACGATAGAATTGCAAGAAACTGCTTATACTATGCATTGACCTTTACTTTGTGTGCATGAATTGTTCTTTTATGACATGCCGATGCATAGGAAGAGAGTTAGACTTCGTTGTTGCATGATATATGTTACTTTTGTGCTCACTACTAAATTACAAATCATTGTTAATTAAAATTGGCTTTGATATACCTTGGGATCCGGGTGGATTCATTACTTGAGCACTATATGCCTAGCTTAATGGCTTTAAAAAAAGTGCTTCCAGGGAGCCAACCTGGAAGTTTTAGAGAGTCATTTATTTCTGTTGTGTGCTTTCATATAGTCTAAAAAAAGAGGGGAACCCAAAACTTTTCAAAAAGGAAAGTGAAAGTGAGAGAGACAAGCATTGTTGAAGTGGGAGAGCTCCTTGAACTTTGTTCATGCTCACGAAAACTTTGTGAATCTTCATTACAGAAACTTTTCATCAAAAATAATTATCCCCTTGTACAATTCCATTGTATTATAAAAATAATGTGCTAAGGTTTGCCTTTAGGATGTTTACACTGCTTGTTGGTTTGTACGGTGCAGAACAGAAACTTTGGCTGTAGTGTGCGATTTTACATTTTTAACTGGAACGTCAAATGGTTCTGATTCCTTTTGCACTGTCTTTCTGTACAAATATTTTATTGTTCCTAATTTTTGTAGAATTTTTGGGGTACCAGAAGTATGGTGAATGTTCAGATTGCTACAGACTGTTCTGTTTTTGACAGATTCTGTTTTTGATGCATAGTTTGCTTGTTTTGATGAAACTATCAATTTCTATTAGTGGATTAAGCCATGTAAAAGCTATATTACAGTAGACACAATGCAAAAAAATATGAATTGGTTTGCAACAGTACTTAGAGTAGTGATTTGCTTTACTATACTAACGGATCTTACCGAGTTTTCTGTTGAAGTTTTGTGTGGATGAAGTGTTTGATCGAGGATGACTCGATATGAGGAAAAGGAAGAGAGGCAAGAGCTCAAGCTTGGGGATGCCCAAGGCACCCCAAGTAAATATTCAAGGATACTCAAGCGTCTAAGCTTGGGGATGCCCCGGAAGGCATCCCCTCTTTCTTCAACAAGTATCGGTATGTTTTTGTATGCGTTTCGTTCATGCGACATGTGCAAGTCTTGGAGCGTCTTTTGCATTTAGTTTTTACTTTTCTTTTATGCACCATGCTGGTATGAGATAGTCCTTGGTTGATTTATAGAATGCTCATTGCACTTCACTTAAATCTTTTGAGTATGGCTTTATAGAATGCTTCTTGTGCTTCACTTATATCATTTGAAGTTTGGATTGCCTGTTTCTCTTCACATAGAAAACCGCCATTTGTAGAATGCTCTTTTGCTTTACTTATATTTGTTAGAGCGTGGACATATCTTTTGTAGAAAGAATTAAACTATTTTGCTTCACTTATATCTATTTAGAGGGATGACAGGAATTGGTCATTCACATGGTTAGTCATAAAATCCTACATAAAACTTGTAGATCGCTGATTATGATAAGTTTGATTCCTTGCAATAGTTTTGCGACATAGAGATGATAATATGTGGGAGGTACTGCTATGTCTTGAGCTTGCATTGGTTTTCCTTGAAGAGGAAAGGGTGATGCAGCAGAGTAGCATAAGTATTTCCCCTAGTTTTTGAGAACCAAGGTATCAATCCAGTAGGAGGCTCCTCAAAAGTCCCACGCACCTACACAAACAAACAAATAACTCGCAACCAATGCAATAAAGGGGTTGTCAATCCCTTCACGACCACTTGCGAAAGTGAGATCTGATAGAGATAGTATGATAAGATAAATATATTTTTGGTATTTTATAATATAGATGCAAAAAGTAAAGATGCAAATAAAAGTAGATTGAAAGCTTATATGATAAAAGATAGACCCGGGGGCCATAGGTTTCACTTGTGGCTTCTCTCAAGATAGCATAAGTATTACGGTGGGTGAACAAATTACTGTCGAGCAATTGATAGAAAAGCGAATAATTATGAGATTATCTAGGCATGATCATGTATATAGGCATCACGTCCGCGACAAGTAGACCGACTCCTGCCTGCATCTACTACTATTACTCAACACATCGACCGCTATCCAGCATGCATCTAGAGTATTAAGTTCATAAGAACAGAGTAACGCATTAAGAAAGATGACATGATGTAGAGGGATAAACTCAAGCAATATGATATAAACCCCATCTTTTTATCCTCGATAGCAACAATACAATACGTGCCTTGCAACCCTTTTTGTCATTGGGTAAGGACACCGCAAGATTGAACCCAAAGCTAAGCACTTCTCCCATGCCAAGAAAGATCAATCTAGTAGGCCAAACCAAACTGATAATTCGAAGAGACTTGCAAAGATAACTCAATCATACATAAAAGAATTCAGAGAAGATTCAAATATTTCTCATAGATAAACTTGATCATAAACCCACAATTCATCAGATCTCGACAAACACACCGCAAAAAGAGTTTACATCGAATAGATCTCCACAAGAGAGGGGGAGAACATGGTATTGAGATCCAAAAAGAGAGAAGAAGCCATCAGCTAATAACTATGGACCCGAAGGTCTGTGGTAAACTACTCACAACTCATCGGAAGGGCTATGGTGTTGATGTAGAAGCCCTCCGTGGTTGATTCCCCCTCCGGTGGAGCGCCGACGAAGGCTCCAAGATGGGATCTCGCGGAGACAGAAGGTTACGACGGTGGAAATTGTTTTTTGTTGGCTCCCTGGATGTTTTCGGGGTACGTGGGTATATATAGGAGGAAGAAGTACGTCGGTGGCCGCTCGTGGGGCCCAGGAGACAGAGGGGCGTGCCCAGGAGGGGTGGGCGCGCCCTCCTATCTCCTAGCCGCCTCATTTGCTTCTTGACTTGCACTCCAAGTTCTCTGGATCACGTTCGTTCCAAAAATCACGCTCCCGAAGGTTTCATTCCGTTTGGACTCCGTTTGATATTCCTTTTCTTCGAAATACTGAAATAGGCAAAAAAACAGCAATACGCTTCCGGTTAGTAGGTTAGTCCCAAAAATGATATAAATATGTAAAATAAAGCCCATAAACATCCAAAAGGGGTAATATAATAGCATGGAACAATAAAAAATTATAGATACGTTGGAGACGTATCAAGCATCCCCATGCTTAATTCCTGCTCGTCCTCGAGTAGGTAAATGATAAAAACAGAATTTTTGATGTGGAACGCTACCTAGCATAATTCTCAATGTAATTTTCTTTATTGTGGCATGAATGTTCAGATCCAAATGATTCACAATAAAAGTTCATATTGATAAAATAAATAGTAACACTTCAAGCATAATAATAAAAGCAATCATGTCTTCTCAAAATAACATGGCTAAAGAAAGTACATCCCTACAAAATCATATAGTTAGGCTATGTTTCATTTTCATCACACAGAATACTCCCATCAAGAACAACCCGGGTTTCAGCCAAGCAATTGGTTCATACTTTTTAACGCGCTTCAGCCTTTTTCAACTCTCACGCAATACATGAGCGTGAGCCATGGATATAGCACTATGGGTGGAATAGAATATGATGATGGAGGTTGTGTGGAGAAGACAAAAAAGGAGAAAGTCTCACATTGACGAGGATAATCAACGGGCTATGGAGATGCCCATCAATTGATGTCAACATGAGGAGTAGGGATTGCCATGCAACGGATGCACTAGAGCTATAAACGAATGCTCAACAAAAGAAAACTAGTGGGTGTGCATCCAACTTGCTTGCTCATGAAGACCTAGGGCATTTGAGGAAGCCCATCGTAGGAATATACAAGCCAAGTTCTATAATGAAAATTCCCACTAGTATATGAAAGTGACAACATATGAGACTCGCTATATGAAAAACATGGTGCTACTTTGAAGCACAATATATGAGACTCACTACATGAAGAACATGGTGCTACTTTGAAGGACAATATATGAGACCCACTACATGAAGAACAAGGTGCTACTTTGAAGCACAAGTGTGGAAAGAGATAGTAACATTGCCCCTTTTTATTTGTTTTCTTTAATTTCTTTTTATTTTCTTTTTTTGGGCCTTCTTTTTTTGGCTTTTTTTTCTTTGGGACAATGCTCTAATAATGATGATCATCACACTTTTATTGATTACAACATAGGAATTACAACTCGAAACTAGAACAAGATATGACTCTATATGAATGCCTCCGACGATGTACCGGGATGGTGCAATGAATC
Organism: Triticum dicoccoides; assembly: GCF_002162155.2. Taxonomy (NCBI): domain Eukaryota; kingdom Viridiplantae; phylum Streptophyta; class Magnoliopsida; order Poales; family Poaceae; genus Triticum; species Triticum dicoccoides. The sequence continues at coordinate 4,233 of NW_021222794.1, forward strand.
AAGAGTGACATGTATAAAAACTTATGCATGGTGGCTTTGCCACAAATACGATGTCAACTACATGATCATGCAATGTCAATATGACAAAAGTAATGTATGTCATGATGATGATGAATGGAACGGTGGAAAGTTGCATGGCAATATATCTCGGAATGGCTATGGAAATGCCATAATAGGTAGGTATGGTGGCTGTTTTGAGGAAGATATAAGGAGGTTCATGTGTGATAGAGCGTATCGTATCACGGGGTTTGGATGCACCCGTGAAGTTTGCACCAACTCTCAAGGTGAGAAAGGGCAATGCATGGTACCGAAGAGGCTAGCAATGATGGAAAGGTAAAAGTGCGTATAATCCATGGACTCAACATTAGTCAAAAGAATTCATATACTTATTGCAAAAGTTTTATTAGCCCTCAAAGCAAAGTACTACTACGCATGCTCCTAGGGGGGAGGTTGGTAGGAGTTAACCATCGCGCGCCCCGACCTCCACTCAAGGGAAGGCAATCAAAAGAGCACTCCATGCAATAAATTTGTTACACAACTTTTACCATATGTGCATGCTACGGGACTTGCTAACTTCAACATAAGCATTCTTTAAATTAATAATCACCCAACTAGCATGACTTTAATATCACTACCTCCATATCTCAAAACAATTATCAAGTATCAAATTGATCATAACATCCAATTCACTTCCTATGATAGTTTTTATTATACCCAACTTGGATGCCTACCATTCTAGGACCAATTTTATAACCATAGCAAATAGCATGCTGTTCTAAAAGACTCTCAAAATAATATAAGTGAAGCATGAGAGACTAGAAATGTTTACAAAATTAAGCCACCGCCGTGTTCTAAAAGATATAAGTGGAGCACTAGAGCAAAAACTATCAAGCTCAAAAGATATAAGTGAAGCACATAGCATATTCTAACAAATTCTAATCAAGTGGGCTTCTCCCAAAAGGTGTGTACATCAAAGATGATTGTGGTAAACTAAAAAGAAAATACTAATATAATACACGACGCTCCAAGCAAAACACATATCATGTGGTGAATAAAAATATAGCTCCAAGTAAAGTTACCAATGAACGAAGACGAAAGAGGGGATGCCTTCCCGGGGCATCCCCAAGCTTAGGCTTTTGGCTATTCTTGAATATCTTGGGGTGCCTTGAGCATCCCCAAGCTTAGGCTTTTGCCACTCCTTATTCCATAGTCCATCAACGCTTTAACCAAAACTTGAAAACTTCACAACAGAAAACTCAACAGAAAATATTATAAGCTCCGTTAGTGAAAGAAAACAAAACCACCACATAAGGTACTGTAATGAACTCATTCTTTATTTATTTTGGTGTTAAACCTACTGTATTCCAAGTTCTCTATGGTTCATACCACTTAATACTAGCCATAGATGCATCAAAATAAGCAAACAACACACGAACAACAGAATCTGTCAAAAACAGAAAGTCTGTAGCAATCTGTAACTAACGCAAACTTATGGAACTCTAAAAATCCTACCAAAATAGGAAATCTTGGACAATTTTTCTATTGATCAGCAGCAAAAAGAATCAACGCAAAATCACGTTTATGTGATTTAACAAAACTAATTTCGTGCGTGCAAAGTTTCTATTTTTCAGCAGAATCAAATTAACTATCATCATAGGTTATCCTATAGGTTCTACTTGGCACAAATACTAATTAAAACATAAAAACACATCTAAACAGAAGGTAGATGGAAAATTTAATACTAAACAGAAACAAAAACAAAAACACAAATAAAATTGGGTTGCCTTCCAACTAGCGCTATTGTTTAACGCCCCTAGCTAGGCATAAAAGCGAAGATAGATCTAAGTAGTGCCATCTTTGGCACTCAATTCATAAGTAGCTCGCATGATAGAATCATAAAGTAATTTGAATTTCTTTCTTGGAAAGTGCTCCATGCCTTTCTTCAATGGAAATTGGAATCTAATATTCCCTTCCTTCATATCAATAATCGCGCCAATCGTTCTAAGAAAAGGTCTACCAAGAAAAATAGGG
>NW_021222795.1:0-1530 GCF_002162155.2 Triticum dicoccoides
CGCGATGTTTCAAAAACGTCTTTGGTGCCTCAACTCTAAACCGTTTAACTGAACTATCACGTAGTTATCAAAACGTGTATGTCAGATGTTCGCAACAACCACAGACAACGTTCGAGGTTCAGCACACTGAGCGGTGCATTAAGGACATAAGCCTTCTATGAAGCAATGAGGACAATCCTCAGTTTACGGACCTAGTCCGCATAATTGCTACTATCAACTTTCAACTAATTTTTCTCTAGGAACATATCTAAACAGTAGAACTATAGCGTGAGCTACGACATAATTTGCAAAAACCTTTTGACTATGTTCAGGATAATTAAGTTCATCTTATGAACTCCCACTCAGATAGACATCCCTCTAGTCATCTAAGTGATTACATGATCCGAGTCAAACTAGGCCGTGTCCGATCATCACGTGAGACGGACTAGTCATCATCAGTGAACATCTTCATGTTGATCGTATCTTCTATACGACTCATGTTCGACATTTCGGTCTCCGTGTTCCGAGGCCATGTCTGTACATGCTAGGCTCGTCAAGTTAACCCTAAGTGTTTCGCGTGTGTAAATCTGTCTTACACCCGTTGTATGTGAACGTTAGAATCTAACACCCGATCATCACGTGGTGCTTCGAAACACGAACTGTCGCAACGGTGCACAGTTAGGGGAGAACACTTCTTGAAATTGTTGTAAGGGATCATCTTATTTACTACCGTCATTCTAAGCAAATAAGATGTATAAACATGATAAACATCACATGCAATCAAATAGTGACATGATATGGCCACCATCACTTTGCTCCTTTTGATCTCCATCTTCGGGGCTCCATGATCATCATCGTCACCGGCATGACACCATGATCTCCATCATCATGATCTCCATCATCGTGTCTTCATGAAGTTGCCTCGCCAACTATTACTTCTACTACTATGGCTAACGGTTAGCAATAAAGTAAAGTAATTACATGACGTTTAAGTTGACACGCAGGTCACAAATAAATAAAGACAACTCCTATGGCTCCTGCCGGTTATCATACTCATCGACATGCAAGTTGTGATTCCTATTACAAGAACATGATCAATCTCATAAATCACATATACCATTCATCACATCCTTTTTGGCCATATCACATCACATAGCATACCCTGCAAAAACAAGTTAGACGTCCTCTAATTGTTGTTTGCATGTTTTACGTGGCTGCTATGGGTTTCTAGCAAGAACGTTTCTTACCTACGCATGAACCACAACGTGATATGCCAATTGTTATTTACCCTTCATAAGGACCCTTTTCATCGAATCCGATCCGACTAAAGTGGGAGAGACAGACACCCGCCAGCCACCTTATGCAACTAGTGCATGTTTGTCGGTGGAACCGGTCTCACGTAAGCGTACGTGTAAGGTTGGTCCGGGCCGCTTCATCCCACGATGCCGCCGAATCAAGATAAGACTAGTAACGGCAAGCATATTGAACAATATCGACGCCCACAACTACTTTGTGTTCTACTCGTGCAAAGAATCTACGCAATAGACCTAG
>NW_021222796.1:0-1330 GCF_002162155.2 Triticum dicoccoides
GAAGTTTTAGAGAGTCATTTATTTCTGGTGAGTGCTTTTATATAGTTTAAAAACAAATAAAATAAATAGGGGAACCTAAAAACTTTTCAAAAAGGAAAGTGAAAGTGAGAGAGACAAGCATTGTTGAAGTGGAGAGCTCCTTGAACTTTGTTCATGCTCACGGAAACTTTGTGAATCTTGATTACAGAAATTTTTCATCAAAAATAATTATCCCCTTGTACAATTACAATGTATTATAAAAATAATGTGCAAGGTTTGCCTTTAGGATGTTTACAATGCTTGTTGGTTTGTACGGTGCATGACAGAAACTTTGGCTGTAGTGCGCGATTTTACATTTTTAACTGGAACATCAAACGGTTCTGGTTCTTTTTGCACTGTCTTTACAACTTGTTCATTTTTCCTAATTTTGGTAGAAGTTTTGGGGTACCAGAAGTATGGTGGATGGTCAGATTGCTACAGACTATTCTGTTTTTGACAGATTCTGTTTTTGATGCATAGTTTGCTTGTTTTGATGAATCTCAATTTATATCAGTGGATTAAGCCATGGAAAAGTTATATTACAGTAGACACAATGCAAAAACAAAATATGAATTGGTTTGATACAGTACTTAGAGTGGTGATTTGCTTTATTATACTAATGGATCTTACCGAGTTTTCTGTTGAAGTTTTGTGTGGATGAAGTGTCTAAATGAGGAGGTCTCGATATGAGGAAAAGGACGAGAGGCAAGAGCTCAAGCTTGGGGATGCCCGAGGCACCCCAAGTAAATATTCAAGGAGACTCAAGCGTCTAAGCTTGGGGATGCCCCGGAAGGCATCCCCTCTTTCTTCAACAAGTATCGATATGTTTTCGTATTCGTTTCGTTCATGCGATATGTGCAAGTCTTGGAGCGTCTTTTGCATTTAGTTTTCACTTTTCTTTTATGCACCATGCTGGTATGAGATAGTCCTTGGTTGATTTATAGAATGCTCATTGCGCTTCACTTAAATCTTTTGAGTATCACTTTATAGAATGCTTCATGTGCTTCACTTATATCATTTGAAGTTTGGATTGCCTGTTTCTCTTCACTTAGAAAACCGCCATTTGTAGAATACTCTTTTGCTTCACTTATAATTGTTAGAGCATGGGCATATCTTTTGTAGACAGAATTAAACTCTCTTGCTTCACTTAGATCTATTTAGAGAGATGACAGGAATTGGTCATTCACATGGTTAGTCATAAAATCCTACATAAACTTGTAGATCGCTGAATATGATATGTTTGATTCCTTGCAATAGTTTTGCGATATAAAGATGGTGATATTAGAGTCATGCTAGTGGGTGGTTGTGGATT
>NW_021222797.1:0-1169 GCF_002162155.2 Triticum dicoccoides
TCACTTGTAGCCCTCAAGTCCTCAGATATTAACATCATCTTGGGTATGGACTGGATGACAGCTCATCATGCCAAGATTGATTGTTACACAAGATCTGTTCAGCTTACACACCCGTCTGGCAAGATAGTCACCGTCTCCACTAGAGTTGCAAAGCGTCAGCTCTATTCTCTTAATGCCAGCCCTCTTCCAGACCTTGAAGATATCCCGGTAGTCCGTGACTTTCCGGATGTCTTTCCAGAGGAACTGCCAGGTGTTCCACCTGACAGAGATGTAGAGTTCGTCATAGATCTTATCCCAGGAACAGCTCCAATCTCCCGGAGACCTTACAAGATGGCACCCTTAGAACTAGCCGAGCTTAAGAAACAACTCGATGAGTCCTTGCAAAAGGGTTTCATCCGTCCTAGTTCTTCTCCTTGGGCTTGCCCCGTCCTTTTCGTCAAGAAGAAGGATGGTACGGACCGGATGGTCGTTGATTATCGTCCCGTTAATTTGGTCACGATCAAGAACAAGTATCCGCTCCCCAGGATCAACGACCTGTATGATCAGCTCGCTGGATCCTCAGTCTTCTCCAAGATGGATTTAAGGTTAGGCTACCATCAAATCAAGATCAGAAACGGGGACATTCCCAAGACAGCTTTTGTCACTCGTTATGGCCAGTACGAGTACACCGTCATGTCCTTTGGCCTAACCAATGCCCCATCCACATTCTCCCGCTTGATGAACTCGATCTTCATGGAGTACTTAGATAAGTTCGTCGTGGTTTACCTCGATGATATTCTTATTTACTCGAAGAACGAGGAAGAGCATGCCGAACATCTTAGACTTGTGTTAGAAAAACTCAGAGAGCACCGCCTTTATGCCAAGTTCTCCAAGTGTGAATTTTGGTTGCCAGAAGTGACCTATTTAGGCCACGTAATCTCTGGTAAGGGCATTGCTGTCAATCCCGAGAGAGTTCAAGCCGTTCTCGATTGGACTCCACCTGAGACTGTTAAACAAGTTAGGAGTTTCCTTGGTCTAGCCAGCTATTGTCGCCGCTTTGTTGAAAACTTCTCCAAAGTAGCCAAACCCCTCACGGAACTTCTCAAGAAAGATAAAAAGTTCGAGTGGTCCCCACAGTGTGAGTACAGTTTTCAGGAACTGAAAAGACGCCTGACTTCTGCTCCCATACT
>NW_021222798.1:0-707 GCF_002162155.2 Triticum dicoccoides
TCAGCGTCAGGCGTCAGCCACGACCAGCTCTCTCCCACTGTTGCCCAGCAACGGCTCATGGCCATCAATTGATTGATTCCCTCGCTCTCTATGTGTCTGTATGTGGAGGAGATTCGGCCGCGGCTGCTACAACCCGCGACGCGCACTGCTACAATCAGCGGCGACGGAGCCGGAGTGGGCGATGACGGAGCTGCAACCACTGGCTCTGCTTCATGCACCTCTATATATTAATATTAATGTTTTGTTAAGGAAAGATGGTTGATCCTTGGCTGGACCTCAAAGTTTGTTTCACAAGGCAAATGCCAAAAAAGTCACTTTACAGGACGAGCTCGAGTGAGCCCTATATTTTAAATAGTGCCAATATGTATTTTAAAGTTTTAAAATTTTCAAAAAATTCTGGAAAGATATTACCCGCCGAAAAAGAATTGGCTCCCCAGGTCGCTCCCGCGGGCGGCCCGGGAGCGAACCCTAGCCGCCGCCAGCGCAAGCCCCTCTGGCCCCTCCTTCCCTCGCCGCCGCCGGCGGATGTCGCCGAACGAAGCACGCGCGGCTCGGCTGCGGCGGGGCCTTTCCCTCCTCCAGCTCGAGCAGGGGCGGCGCGGGCCGTTCGTTCGTGCGGGGACTCGGCTCGGCACGGCGCTCGCGCGGGTGCGCGCACCGGCGTGGGTGGCCGTGCTCGGTGCGGCGCGGCGAGGGCGCGAAGGGCG
>NW_021222799.1:0-1435 GCF_002162155.2 Triticum dicoccoides
GTTGTTCCGGGCGATGGCCTACATGGCTCTGGCCAACGCCGACAACGCAGTGCTAGTGGGGGTCGTTCTTCCTTCCTGGAGGGTCGTCGTGGTACTCTCCGGCCTTGTCCATCCTCGGGGTTCATCTTCGGGTGAAAGCCTTTGGCACTGCAGCAGCAGGGCTAGGCGACGACGTCGTTCCACATCGCTTCCCCTTGGGGGCGTCGTCTTGAAGACTAGTTCCCCTCCGCGCTTTCCCTGGGCTGGATGTGCACGACATCAAGGTTGGCTGGTGCCCAACCGGTGATGCGAGTGGTTGATGTTGCGACTCGTGCGGCAACGACGATGGTGGTGTGCAGAACTGGGTCGCGGCTATTAAGGGGTTTCTCAAACAACACAAAAGTGACTCCTACGACGACTCCTCTGAATTGGACAGTTATTTGGAGTACTACCCGTGGGACATACATTACTTTACGACTGACAAGTGTTGGAGTTCCTTTGCCAATAAACTGAAGAGAAAAAGAAATGTGACGCAGAAGTTCATGTTGTATGTGCAATCTTCTGAGATAGAGCATTATGACATTCTGCTCAAAGCTGTAAATGATGATTATTATCAACTGGTGACGGTTGTGTTGCCTGGGACAAAAAGCCTGACAAGTGGCTTCCACTTTGGTGCCCTTGTGGAAGACTTGACAATGACAACAAAGGAAATTGGAGATTATCTCACTGGTCAGTTTGGTAAGCAGATTAGTCCTGGTGAGGCGTGGAGAGCAAAACAGTTTGCTCTGGAGAGGAAATTTGGTACATTTTATGATTCACACAACTTTACCCCGAGGTTACTTAAGGATATAGCACGTAAAAATCCTGGTAGTTTTGTTGACATCAAGGATCCAGAGGTTGCGGGGTGTAAAGATTTCCGAGTCCTCCAGCGTATGTTTTGGGCATTTGGACAGTGCTTACAGGCCTTCCGTACTTGTCGACATGTGCTATGCATCAAGGGCACACCACTATGCGGGAAATATCAAGGGATGCTGCTGACTGCTGTAGCATTAGATGCTAATGATTTCTCCTTTCCAGTAGCATGTGCTGTCGTTGCGGGCGAGACCAATGAAAGCTGGTTGTGGTTTCTTAGGAATTTGGAGCGAGCAGTGGTGCATCAGTCTGCCGTGTGCATTATACACGACTACAAAAGGGATTTGATCAATGCTATGAAGGACCTCCTGAATTCCCGTGAACGACAATGGTGTAGAGCAGAAAGTCGGTGGTGCATGGAAGACCTTGCTGAAAACTTCTTTGCGTATTTTGGTGACAAGAAGCTTGCGATGATGTTCAAGAAACTTTGCCAGCAGAAGCGACGCTATAAATTTGGTAAAATCTGGAAGGAGCTAGACGAGTTAACGTCCACATATATGGCGGAGAAAGAACATGGTGCTAGTGAGGAAATGCAGCAGGAATC
>NW_021222800.1:0-4933 GCF_002162155.2 Triticum dicoccoides
AGAGGATGGGTTTTGAAGACCATGAAAGTATGGAAACCAAAAAATACTCCTAAGGACCCATCATGGTGTGGATTTTCAAGTAAAGTTGTACAATGCTGAGAGTGTAACCCATTTTGGTTGCAAAAATTGGGAAGCACTTTGCAAGATGTATGGTTTTGATGAGGGTATGCTTGTCACCATGGATCTTGGTGATCATACAATCCAGCAAGACAATATGGGCATTTGGGTCCTTGTGGATACACCTCCAATTTTTTTCCCATGTGAGCTTAACATAGTTATTAAGTAATTTATATTATTTATTTCAAAATAGTTGACAGCTTGTTTCCATTGACAGCTTATTTTCATTCTTCAAAGAATGTGCGGAAAATGGTAGACAAAACCCACTACACCGATGGCTCCGAATTAACTTATAAGGAGAAAAATCATCTGATCGCATTTTGTACTGATCTTGAGAATTACAATATCTATAATCGAACTCCTAAACATTATGGTCAATACGTGTCACTAGTGCACGTGTTGAACTATGGTAACTACCATGGAGATACCCTGGTAAGATTTTTTACTATTATGACATCCTTGCATCTTTTTAAATACTTCTAAAACTAGTACATCATTGCTAACTACGAAGTTATTACTATGTTTTTCAACAGATAATCCCGAATGATTGTGTGCATCATCTGATGTATACGCATGGTCGCCTTGATGTTTTGAACATACAACCAGGTCGTCCTACGAATCTCAATTGTCCATACCGGATTTCTAAAAAAAGTGGAGACATGACAATCAAAATATGGAAAAAATGTATGGACAGTCGTAAGGAGCTTCTAGCAAGCATAAGGAGGTGAAGCGCGAGAATTGGAGACAAGATGATCTCCATTCTTCATAATGGAGAGTCAGGGTCTATATTGTTTTGTGCTATTTTACCTTAAGGGTGTTTAGGTCCTACCTGATACTGATGATCATGTGCTAAGAACAATTATGTAGGGTTTGGTTCGATGACTATGAGGATGATGATCGTATGACTTGTTATTAATAACGAGCAGAAGTTGTATGATGATGCATGATTAGTAGGACTTGTTATTATATATGATGATGTATGATGGGAGCATGCATGAGTTATTATATATCAGCGAGTGAAATGAACATAGCAGTATAAGAGATGACACTTCTCTCTATTAGCTAGCTAATAACAACCTAAAATTAACCCCCAAAACCCCTAAACCAGCCATTTAAAAAAAACATCAACTGCTGACACGTGGAAGCCTTTTGGTCCTGATTTATGTCACCAACCGGGACCAAAGGCCCCCTTGCCTGGGCTGCTCGCAGTGGCCACGTGGAGACCCATCTGTCCTGGTTCGTGTTAGAACCGGGACTAAAGGGTGAAGCCATTAGTAACGACCCTTTAGTCCCGGTTCAAGAACCGGGACTAAAGACCCTTATGAACCGGGACAAATGCACCCTTTTCTACTAGTGTTCCAACAAGGCTTCTTCTTTGGTCTGAATAGATGCTATTTTTCCCGGGAAAAGTATAGGCCGAAGGCACTTTCCTATGAAATGAACAGTGCTGATTCCTACAGAGCGAGCGGGCTTACAAATGTTCCAGTGAAAATTGGACCTGCAAAATTCGGCTCCGTTCGGTTCATGGAAAATGCGCAGGAATTTTAGAGGAACACTGTTTCCGTAGGAACCTTTTCCTTGGCAGCGTTCGGAACGTAGGAATAGCTGCCGGGCCATCCTCCGGTAAGTCTCATCCACCCATAGTTTTTAAAGGAAAAATAACATCTGCCCTGAGCTCTTGTTTTTGCACAGGCCCGAGGCACGGGGAAGGAAAAGCCTGCTTCAACCATCTACATGGGACCCACATCCTGGCAGAACAGATGATTTGTGCAAGCTGCACGCACTGAGCTGTACTTTTTCACATATAAAAAACGTTGGCTGGGGCTACCCTGTGTAGATTTCTCCTCTTAGTTTTCCTACGTTCCGAACAGCGATTCTTTTCTTATTTCCCTGTTTTGGGGACCCGCAGGATTGAACTGCAGAGCCAACGCTATTCCTGTGTGGTTTTATATTCCTTTGTTTTACTAACCTGCATACCGAACGAGGCCTTCATGTGTGATTACTCTGCACCGACGCAGCCTAATGTTATAGTGTTGCATGTGGCCATTAATTTTCTTCAGATGATAAGAGCGTGCACGAGACTGTTATATTTTTATAAGTCAGTTGCTACCGATTGAGTAGACAAATCATTGACCAGTTGAAATCATGAATCAAATTTAAAACAGAAACACTAACGCTCATAGTGGGGGCGTTTCCCAACTCGCCCATACGCCTGGATCGTCGTTCGCTGTCTTTTGCATGAATCTTTACATGAAAAGGTGAATTTGGTGTGCCACGTAGGACGGGGCTGGTGTGTGGGCGTTGAAGAATTTATCCACACGCTCGCACCACACTGTTTGTCAGCTGCACTGGTGGGCGAACTAGTTTCTGCCCACACAGCCAACCACCCAGTTCATGCGCGTGTGGGCGAACTGTTTTTCGCCCACAGGACACTCCTACGTTGTGGATGGCAACTGCAGTTAGGCGAATGTGGCAACTAGATAAACACACATGGCAACTGTGATTCTTTGCTAGACGGCAACTGTAGTTACGCGTACGTGGCAACCAGATAAACACACATGGCAACTGTGATTAACAATACATGGCAACTATGGTTGAACCACACATGACAACTAGGTAAACACACATGGCAACTACTGTTTGACCATATGTGGCAAGTAGTTAATCACACACAGCAACTATGGTTGGACCACACGTGGCAACTAGATAAACACACATGGCAACTACTGTTTGACCATATGTGGCAAGTAGTTAATCACACACGGCAACTATGGTTTGATTACACGCGGCAACTATCGTAAATTAGACATGGCAACTATAGTTAATTAAAACAAATAGAGTTGTCATGCTTTTACAACTACACTTGCCATCCCGAATAACTACATCTGCCAACCAGGATGGCAACTAAATCGTCATCCCACGGTGTACCTAACGTTGCTGCGCCAGGACGTGTGGGCATTTTTGCTTCGTGCCACACGCGCGGGGTGAAGATGAGTAGTACTTATTGATGTGTGGCACGAAGTAGCCCTGCCCACACGTGTGTGCAATTCTAATATCCGCCCACACGCAGCCCGTGTGGGCTGCCTCCTGCTCACACTGCACATGATGTGTGGGCGCATGTCGAATATACCACACGTGTGGCAGTTATCTGCGTCCATTTAAAATCGAACACCTCACTTCAACAAGAGAGCTCAATGGGAAAATATTGACTAAGTAAAAATTAGGAATCCAAATCAAAATTGTCCTAGGCTGAATTAGAGGCCTTCACCCATCGGGAGCTTATTTTTAGTAGATAGGAGAATGGTGCATTAACGTTTAACTTCAATACTTGCGTTGGTTCAGATTTGGTACTTCAACCCATTTTGGCCAACGTTTTCATGCACTTACAATTTAAATTTTAATTGAACTATATTCATTAAATATCTAGAAAAAAAGAAGACAAGAAAATAAAATGAAATAATGAAAAGATAGAAAAAATGAAGAAAAGAAAAGAACAGAAAGATAAAGAAAGAAAGAAAATGCCGAGTGCTTTATAAGGAACACCCGGCAAAGGTTGGCCTTTTGCCGAGTGTTTTTGTATTTGTGAAGTGTAACACTAGGCAAAGTAATTAAAGCGATTCCACTAGTGACATCCATAGAAACGCGTGATCTTCAGTTGAGATGGATTTAACAACCACCCGTGGAAATGCTAATATTTTTTCATTGCTCCCACACAACCCACCGCATGCCACCGCGTTGTGAGGATAACTAGAGTTGTCTTGCGTAGAATGCATGTCTCTAGCATGGTCCTGACATTAACCCCAATAGTATGCAGTATGAATGATCTTCCCAATCTACCATAATACTAGTAATAATGTATAGTCTCACAGTTTAAACTCATGGTACCCTGATTCAGACATTTATATCGGCCAACTGATAAGAACATGCGCTGCCCCTTATGGTTTGTGACATGCTCCTTCAACTCTCACTTTGACTGAATTGCCTTTAAAATGTGCCCCATTGCCCGCCCTCGCCCCCTCGCCACTCATGAGACACATGCTCACCCGTAAGGTCATTTTAGTGGGAAGGATTGCTCAAAATCATTATCAGCCATTGACCGGTCTCTTGTAGGTTGAAAAACAATTCGATACCTCACTGTTTTTTTCGAGTGATTCTATTGTTTGCTACAGTGTGAAGTGGTTTCACTTAGTTTTATCCTGTTGCTATGAAGGCCTACAATTAGTACATAAGAAATGTGTTGTGACAGTGTAAACTTGTTGGATTAGCTAAAATTAGAGTTCAGATCAAATTGGGAGTTGGAGGCATCTAGAAAGTTTTATCAAGATTACCTCCATAAGCTTGTGACAAATATATTTAAGAAAGCCTAACTTTACTTCTTTTATTAATTGATAACATTTTTAAAACTCATCCATATATTAATTACTAAGGTGTAATACAATCGGTCTTTACAGAATCCGTCTGGTACACCCCGCTAAAATTAACCCATCCAAACAAGAATCAAGACGAAATTTAGAAATCTCGCGGGCCACTTTGTTCTTGTCCCTATTAATCCATGACATGTTACACTGTGGAATAAGTTGAACGACACTTAAGGCTTCCCTCTTTAAATCCACGAGAGTTGAGTTATCCAGAACATTATTAGACAAATAATTTTTCGTAAAAAATAGTTAGTCTCCAAAATGACGGTCTTATGCAAATATGCAGTGAAACTGCAATATACAATCCCACTAAACAAGCTCGCAGTTCTATTTCCTCGACATTTGAGCAGACTGGAAGTAAATACCATGAAGAAATGAGCACCGATCCCTCATGATCT
>NW_021222801.1:0-3216 GCF_002162155.2 Triticum dicoccoides
GAGGACCCTCCCTCCCGCCGGCCCCCAGATCGGATCTGGCGCGCCGCGGACTCCCTCCCCGTCCAGCTGCTGCACCGCGTCCTGCCATCCTGCTCGGCGGCGCGGCCGCGCCCGCGTGTTCCTCCCCCGTCCGCCTCTGCCACCCCACTGGTGCAGCCCCCCTTCTTGCTGTTGTTCGTTGGGTTGGCAAGGCCCTTGGGGGAGTTGGCCGGGGCTCGGTCCTGCCTCGGTGCAGGCCACCCTCCGTCCTCGACGGCGTCTCTTCCGAGCTACGGTGACGACCCCTGCTTGTGTGTGGTCACGGCGATCCTCGACCAGTCCGGTGTAGTTTTCGCAGTGGATCTTTGTCGACACCGCTCCGGTCCCGACGTCCATGGACATGCGTTCTCCAGTGTCCTTGGTCTGCCGGCGTCCTTTACCAGCGCGGTTTCGGCCCCGGTGCACCAACGGCTGCGTCCCTTCTAGCCTCGGTTCGCCGGAGTTCGGGTGGCTTCGCCTCCGGCAGCACGGATCCGCGTTCTCTTCCGGCTCCGGATTGCTGGTTGCGTCGGCTGCCTTCCTTCCATCCACGTCGGCTCTCTACACCGCTGCCTCTCCGATCCTGTCCACCTACGAGCCATGTCGGCTCCAAAGCTTGTGTTTTTGTTGGCGGCAGGTGCAGCCCCACCCCCCTTCCTAGGTTTCAGTCGATGTGCAGGTTGGCTCCGGCATCTTCGGATCTTGACCTGGTGGCTTTGGGATCGCTCGGACTCAGGCCAGGCGAAATCCATGCTTGGCTTGCCGATGCTGGCAGCGACGACGCTCGCGGGTGTCGTTTTCCTTTCTGGAGGCGCTGCCAAGGCCTTTATCCGTGCCCCTCTACGAGCATCAGGGGAAACCCTAGGTCCGGTTCACCGGATCGGATGGCGGCGGCGTCACTACGTTGTTCCCCCTTCTTGAAGGCGTCATCTTGCTCGCTCGTGGTGTCCCCGGTGTTGGATTTGAAGATGTTTGACGTCATGCTGCTTCGGTCTGCTCCTCTAGTTTTAGGCTTGGTGGGTTTAGTTGTGTTCCTTACTCTGTTCGGGCTGAGCACCCTGTCTCTCTATGCTCCGGGCACCATGTTCATGCCTCTTTGCGTTCATGTCATGAGTTGTACCCCTTGTTGTACTCATTCTTCTCTTTCTATCAATGAAAAGATATGCAATCTTTGCGTATTCGCAAAAAATAAATGATGTCCACCTTCATGAGCAAATCGAAGATACCATCGTCTGGAAGCACGCGAACGATGGGATATACACGGCGGTCACCGCACACAAGGCTCAATTCTAGGCTTGAGTCCTTCCCCTTTTGACTGTATGGTTTGGAAGGCATGGGCACCTCCAGATGTTATATTCTTTGCGTGGTTGGCAATGCAAGATAGGATTTGGACAGCCAATCATTTATAGCAATGAGGTTGGCCAAATTGTGGCCTCCGCAAGCTTTGCAATAGGGAGCAAGAAACGGGTGCCCATATTTTCTTCAAGTGCTGCTTTACGATTCGGATATGGAAGTCTCTCATTGAGAGGCTTGGTCTCGCACACATGGATACATCCGAGTGGCACATGGATGAATCCTTCTACGAATGGTGGGACAAGAGAACTAACAATCGCAACCCCAATCGGCAAGCTTTGACTTCTCTCACCATGCTTGTCTCGTGGACCATTTGGAATGAAAGAAATGCATGGGTATTCCGTCATAAGAGTGTGCCAACGATTGTCCTACTCACTGCCAAGCTTTTGGTGACCGTGGGCGCAAAAAAATTAGGAGATATTCTTGTGGGCGAGTAATTCCCATGCTGTACCTGTGGGTGTTGTAAAACTCTAAACTCTATTCTCTCCTTATTTAATAGATGAGGCAAATCTTATGCTTCCGTTTAAAAAATGAAATATTGAGAAATCAATTACCATCAAGGGGCATACAAACATATCTACTAACCTCTATGCTATTCCATATGACGCTGATCATCCTGTTACACGTTACAATTTCTCAGGCATGCCTATCTCTCAGGCAACTGAGATTTTGCTAGATCTTAGTGAATATGGTACAAAATTAAGCTAGCAATCACCATCAAAATAACCCTAGCAAAATTCAGCAAAATGGATCCAATGGGCTATGTGCTCGACTGGGGTTCAATAAGTTCTTAGACAACCGAGAATTCGGTATTCTGTAGTTCTTCCAATAGTACACAGCAGCACAAGTTTTGACATGGCGATATTTCTAATGGCGCGCCTATGATACACTCTATTACATATGATACATTCTATTACATACGGGACGGCCGAGGAAATCGTGAGCCATAAGCCTAGAGGAAGAACTGTTTGTGATGCATGTTCGTCTATGATTGTGCTTTAAAATGGGTCTTGTGTGAGAAATTGTCTCTCATGGTTTTATCGGCCACTTATAATACAATTTGAATGGGTTAATTAGGGACCTCATGTGGGCGACCGTCTTTGCTTCCTAACTACCTTTGATGGCTACCTTAATTGGCCGATAACCTGCTATATTTTCCAAAACAGAGGCAAAAGAGCCTCATCGATTAATTAAGAAGACGAGAGTTTCCTAATTAATTAACAGAGAACCAGGCAAAAACCGATCAGGCAAACCACACTTGATGCATGAAACACCACAGTCACGACAACTGCAAACCCAGACGCCCGCTATGATGCTATATACTCTCTAGATCCCAGCTAGGTGGTTCGGTACCCGCCCATCATTGATCCTTCCAGCTACTTAAGTTCAACCCACAACTGCATGCTTCTCCAGAATCTGATATGTTTCCCAGAAAGCACCGCAACTTGGCGGCCTTGTGTCGAATTTTCACCATTTGAGCACTTTGGGTGTTGATTGTACACCAACTACTTCTTGGTGTCCAAAGTTACTAATTTTGACTATTGCCAATTCTTGTATTTTTTTTCTCTGATTATGTATTTGGGTAGTTTATGCTAGAGATGGGAAGTATTGAGGGTGGGGTGGGGTAGATTTGTGGGAGAGGGGCAATATTTTGTTATTTTACTTATGTTTATGATATACTCCCTCCGTCCCAAAATAAATGTCTTGACCTTAATACAATTTTTTGTATTAAAGTTAGTACAAAGTTGAGACACTTATTTTGGGACGGAGGGAGTACTAGATAATTGCCCGTGCATTGCAATGGGGACATAAATATTCTAGTAGATTAGTAGTATGTGATTCATG
>NW_021222802.1:0-1014 GCF_002162155.2 Triticum dicoccoides
ACCACTAGCACAGCAACCACCAGGTCGTCCACATGCAAATAATGGCAATGGTAGGGCTCACCCTCAGGTACGAGATCATGACCATCTCCCTAAACTAAAATTGAATATTCCACCATTTGAGGGTAGATATGTTCCTGATATATATCTTACTTGGGAGTTAGAAACTGAACAACGATTTACATGTTTACAATATCCTGAGGAGAGACGTGTTCCTGCTGCTGTTTGTGCATTCACTAGTTTTGCATGTGTTTGGTGGTCTGAGCATTGTAGATTATATCCTATTCCGGCTACTTGGGCTGCTTTGAAAACTGCTATGCGTACTCGTTGGGTTCCACCATATTATCAACGTGAATTACTTCAAAAATTGCAGCGCTTAAGACAGGGAAAAAATTCTGTAGAAGAATATTATCAGGAATTACAAACTGGCATGATTAGATGTGGTATTGTTGAGGAGAATGAAGCTATACTTGCACGTTTTATGGGTGGATTAAATAGAGAGATTCAGACGATTCTAGAGTATAAGGAGTATACTAATATCACTCGTTTATTCCGTCTTGCTTGTAAAGCTGAACGTGAAGTGCAGGATCGACAGGCATTGGCGCGGACTAACTTTTCTGCAGGTCGACCTTCATCATGGACACCACGTGCATCATCTACTTCCACATGTTCTGCTACACTGGCGCCTCCGTCGGCTGCCACCTCCAACCGTGATACAATAAAGCAGGCACAATCACCACTATCTGCCAAGAGCACACCTTCTGGGCCTGCAAAGAGCTCTTCTTCATCCATGGCATCAACAGGGCAAACACATGATATTATTTGTCGACGTTGCAAGGGTGGAGGTCATTATGCGAGAGAATGCCCATCTAAGCGTGTGATGATTGTTACTGAGGATGGTGGGTATGAGTCCGCTAGTGACTATGATGAGGAGACCTTGGCTCTTATTACACGTGAAGAACATGGTGGAGACGATTCTGATCATGAGACGCAATACATGGCTCCTGAAGATGCTGA
>NW_021222803.1:0-1971 GCF_002162155.2 Triticum dicoccoides
TAGCTGGGGGTTGGGTGGTCGCGGGATCCAAGAGATCCGTGGGTATGGCAGAGCGCATCGGAGTGGATTGGTGGGCGGGCGAATCAAAAGATTCGCTACAGGGTGGGATTGCAGCGGGTAGTGGTGGGGTGGTGGGGCCCGATGGGAAGGGGCCATGTAGGCCATGCACGTCGCGAACGGATGGGCGCGACGAGGGGGACGTGCGAGTGGAGAGCGGGGCGGACAAATTGGGCGTCTGGTGGTTGGCAAAGGGAAAAGTAGCCTCATCAAAAATAATGTGACGGCAGAGAATGACGCGGCCCGAGGGAATGTGGAGGCAGCGGTAGCCTTTGTGAGTCAGAAAAACCGAGGAGAACACAGGGCAGCGACCGTGGGGCTAGTTTGTTGGGGGAGACGGCCGACATGTTAGGGTAACATAAACAGCCGAAGACACGAAGATCGGCGTAGTTCGGGGGGGCTAAGAAAAGAGAGTCATAAGGAGAGAAGCGGGGACATGTTTTGGTCGGTCGAACATTCAGTAGAAACGTGGCATGCCGAAGAGCTTCGACCCAATATTGAGCGGGCATGGATGCTTGTAGAAGAAGGGTTCGGAGGATGTCATTAATGGTTCGAAGAGAGCGCTCAGCTTTGCCATTCTGAGGCGAGGTGTAGGGGCACGAGAAGCGTAAGAGGATGCCATGGTGAAGAAAGAAATCATGGTTGCGGGTGTTATCGAACTCGCGGCCGTTGTCACATTGCAAGAAACGAATGGGGAGAGAAAAGTGAGTGTACACATAGCGTTGGAAATTGACAAATATGCTATGAACATCTGATTTGGCACGTAGAGGGAAGGTCCAGATAAAATGAGAGTAATCATCTAGAACAACAAGTTAATATTTGAAACCAGATACACTAGGAGTGGGAGACGTCCATAAGTCACAATGCAATAATTCAAAAGGAAAGGAACTACTAGTAGTAGATGCACTAAAGGGGAACCTAACATGCTTGCCCAATTGGCAGGAGTGACAGAGAGATGCATCGTGCGGCTCGCGAGCGTGAGGAAGCTTGAACTTGTCAAGAAGAGTAGTCGTGGTCTCGCTGTTGGGATGGCCAAGATGACAGTGCCATAAGGTGATGGAGGCGATCATAGCATGAGGCGTGGGAGTGGGTGCACCATGGACAGTGTAGAGGTCACCGAAGCTATTGAACCGAGCCAGCTCCATCTTGGTTCGAAGATCCTTCACAGACAAGCCATAGGGGTCAAATTCAACCGAAACTTGATTGTCAATGGTAAAACGAGGAACGGATATGAGATTCTTAATGAGAGCAGGTGCAACGAGAACTTCGCGAAGAAGAAGAGGGGAACGAGAGGGAGAGAGATAGGAGGTACCGACGCCGGTGACAGGAACAGAAGAGCCATCGCCAATGGTAGTAGAGGGAAACAAAACAGAAGGATGAATGGCAGAAAGAGAAGTACCAGATGTAGACATGTGGCAGGATGCACCAGATTCGAAGATCCAGTCGTTACCTGTGTCCTGGGTGGTGAGAGAGTTCATGGCGGCGATGAAGGCGGCCTGATCCCAGGCCGGAGCGGTCGAGGTGGAGGCTGGGGCGGGCGGCGTCGGAGTTGATGAAGATGCGCCCGCGTTGCCGTGCTCCCAGGGCGATGGTGTGGGGAAGCCGTAGGGGTACATGAGCGGCGCGGGCGAGGCCGCCGCTGCCTGGTACAGCGGCGCGTACGCCGCATATGCGTGCGGCGGAGGACGCGAGCCGAGGAGGCCGGGGGCGCCGGTCGAGGGACGAAGCCCGGGCGCCCATCCACCGCTGTAAGCCGGCGGAGCGCCATAAGGTGGCGGTGCGGACCACGGCATGGGCCACGCCTGCACCAGACAGGTCCACGGGTCTGCAGCGGGGCGCCAGGTGGTGGTGGCCGGAGGCGGAGGCGCGGCAGGTGGTGCTAAAGAAGTAGAAGCAGGCGCAACCGAGGAGGAA
>NW_021222804.1:0-2388 GCF_002162155.2 Triticum dicoccoides
TACGTTCAGTACTTGGATCGGTCAGATCATGAAGACGTACGACTACATCAACTGCGTTCTCATAATGCTTCCACTTACGGTCTATGAGGGTACATGGACGATACTCTTCCCTCTCGTTGCTATGAATCACCATGATCTTGCGTGTGCATAGGAATTTTTTTGAAATTACTACATTCCCCAACAGTGGCATCCGAGCCAGGTTTATGCGTAGATGTTATATGCACGAGTAGAACACAAGTGAGTTGTGGGAGATACAAGTCATACTGCTTACCAGCATGTCATACTTTGGTTCGGCAGTATTGTTGGATGAAGCGGCCCGGACCGACATTACGCGTACGCTTACGCGAGACTGGTTCTACCGATGTGCGTCACACACAGGTGGCTGGCGGGTGTCAGTTTCTCCAACTTTAGTTGAACCAAGTGTGACTACGCCCGGTCCTTGTTGAAGGTTAAAACAACACCAACTTGACGAAATATCATTGCGGTTTTGATGCGTAGGTAAGAATGGTTCTTGCTCAGCCCGTAGCAGCCACGTAAAACTTGCGACAACAAAGTAGAGGACGTCTAACTTGTTTTTGCAGGGCATGTTGTGATGTGATATGGTCAAGACATGATGCTAAATTTTATTGTATGAGATGATCATGTTTTGTAACACAGTTATCGGCAATTGGCAGGAGCCATATGGTTGTCGCATTATCGTATGAAATTCAATCGCCATGTAATTGCTTTACTTTATCACTAAGCGGTAACGATAGTCGTGGAGGCAATAGTTGGCATGACGACAATGATGCTTCGATGGATATCAAGGTGTCAAGCCGATGACGATGGTGATCATGACGGTGCTTTGGAGATGGAGATCACAGGCACAAGATGATGATGGCCATATCATATCACTTATATTGATTGCATGTGGTGTTTATCCTTTATGCATCTTATTCTGCTTGATTGACGGTAGCATTATAAGATGATCTCTCACTAAATTTCAAGGTACAAGTGTTCTCCCTGAGTATGCACCGTTGCCAAAGTTCGTCGTGCCGAGAGACCACGTGATGATCGGGTGTGATAAGCTCTACGTTCACATACAACGGGTGCAAGCCAGTTTTGCACATGCAGAAATACTCGGGTTAAACTTGACGAGCCTAGCATATGCAGATATGGCCCCGGAACACTGAGACCGAAAGGTCGAGCGTGAATCATATAGTAGATATGATCAACATAGTGATGTTCACCATTGAAAACTACTCCATTTCACGTGATGATCGGTCATGGTTTAGTTGATATGGATCACGTGATCACTTAGATGATTAGAGGGATGTCTATCTAAGTGGGAGTTCTTAAATATGATTAATTGAACTTTAATTTATCACGAACTTAGTACCTGATAGTATTTTGCTTGTCTATGTTGTTGTAGATAGATGGCCCATGCTGTTGTTCCGTTAAATTTTAATGCGTTCCTTGAGAAAGCAAAGTTGAAAGATGATGGTATCAATTACACGGACTAGGTCCGTAACTTGAGGATTATCCTCATTGCTGCATAGAAGAATTACTACCTGGAAGCACCGCTAGGTGCTAAACCCGCTGCAGGAGCAACGCCAGATGTTATGAACGTCTAGTAGAGCAAAGCTGATGACTACTCGATAGTTCAGTGTGCCATGCTTTACGGCTTAGAACCGGGACTTCAACGATGTTTTGAACATCACGGAGCATATGCGATGTTCTAGGAGTTGAAGTTAATATTTCAAGCAAATGCTCGGATTGAGAGATATGAAGTCTCCAATAAGTTCTACAGCTGCAAGATGGAAGAGAATAGTTCTGTCAGTGAACATATACTCAGAATGTTTGGGTACCATAACCACTTGACTCAACTGGGAGTTAATCTTCCTGTTGATAGTGTCATTGACTGAGTTCTTCAATCACTGCCACCAAGCTACAAGAGCTTCATGATGAACTATAATATGCAAGGGATGGATAAGACGATTCCCAAGCTCTTCGCAATGCTAAAAGCTGAGGAGGTAGAAATCAAGAAGGAGCATCAAGTGTTGATGGTCAACAAGACCACCAGTTTCAAGAAAAAGGGTAAAGGGAAGAAGAAAGGGAACTTCAAGAAGAACGGAAAACAAGTTGCTGCTCAAGAGAAGAAACCCAAGTCTGGACCTAAGCCCGAGACTGAGTGCTTCTACTGCAAAGGGACTGGTCACTGGAAGCGGAGCTGCCCCAAGTATTTGCCGGATAAGAAGGATGGCAAGGTGAACAAAGGTATATGTGATATACATGTTATTGATGTGTACCTTACTAAAACTCGTAGTAGCGCCTAGGTATTTGATACTGGTTCTATTGCTAATAGTTGCAACTCGAAACAGTGACTACGGATTAAGCGAAGATTGGCTA
>NW_021222805.1:0-684 GCF_002162155.2 Triticum dicoccoides
AGTCGGACTCGCATCACCATCGAGCGCGACCAAGACGGCCGCCCTAAAGTAGTGGAACGGCTGGACGACTATCTGCCTCCCCCTCCTCGCAGAGAAAGGCGAGTCTCCCCGCCACCTTTAGAGCATCCGACTCTCGGCGACCGCCTTGGCCGCCGAGAGGGAGTCGGAGAGAATGACGCCCGCCACTGGATCGACCGACTCCACCGATCCCTGGCGCTGGAAGAAGAAGACGAGTTGGGTCCTCCCTGTTTCGGACCCCGCATCTGAGACGAGCCCTTTCCCAAAGGGCTCACGCTCCCCCGAGACACGCCCAAGTACACCGGCACCGTGAAGCCGGAGGACTGGCTGATTGATTACTCCACGGCCGTCAATATAGCGAACGGCAACAAACGTGTTGCCGTAAGGTATGTTCCACTCATGCTCCAGGGCACGGCTCGGACATGGTTGAACAGCCTGAAGCCCCGCAGCATCAACAGCTGGGTCGACTTCACCGAGGCCTTCGTCCGCAACTTCACGAGCACGTACAAGCGACCTCCCAAGCCTCGCCAACTCTCCTTGTGCGTGCAAGGCCCCGACGAGTCCACTCGCGAATACCTCATACGTTGGGCCGAGCTTCGGAACTCTTGCGAGGGCGTGCACGAGGTGCAGGCTATCGAGTTCTTTACTGCCGGGTGCAGAGAAGGC
>NW_021222806.1:0-6418 GCF_002162155.2 Triticum dicoccoides
AAAAAAAAATTTAAAAAAAAGGTCTCTCCTCAAAACCACAAAGTTTTGATAAAAAACCAAATAAAAACTTTGGAGTGTCACACTCTGCTAGGGTTCGTGCGGGAGGAGGGGATTGGGGAGGCTAGGGTGGGGGCTGGGGATGGGCGGTGGCTGTTGATGACGAGACGCCGCCGCGCATGTAGAGGAGAGGAAGGCGACGCGAGGAGCTGCGCCAGCCGGCGTGGGAGACAGGCGGCCGAGAGGGAGGGGGGAAGCAGCGGCGGCGGCGGCATGGAGGAGAGGAGCGGGATGGGAAGAGACGAGGAAGAGAAAGGGGGTGACGAGGGAGATATTTCTGCAGCTGCCTCTGTCCGCTCTCGCTGCCAGAAAGGGGTTCGCTCGCTGTGGCGCACTCTTCCCTCTCGCGTGGTGCGCTGCGCCCTCGCTGTTCGCGTGGTACCGTGCGCTGGAGGCCTTCGTTGTGACTACCACTCTAGGAGGCTTTATATGTTAGATTCTCCCTATCACATAGTTATTATTGAACAAACGGGATGTCAATTGCCCATTTTTTCCTGACAAGAATCATCAACACCGCAACTTCAATATATAACAGTCAGTTGATAGAAGATACTGCTATGTTTTACTTCAGTAGTAGTTGCATGCTGGTACAACTTTTTATGTCTACTTCATTTTATTATTTCTTTGAGTTAAAAGGTAGGGTCACATGTACATTTACTCCAAGATTTGCATTTCTCCTTCTAATAAAAAAATGCCATGCATGTGTTTGTGAGTTGAATAAAAAAAGTTTCCATAATTAGGTTTAGGTTTACGGTTAAAATATAGATGTCATTTGAAAAATATTCACATTAATCTTCGCCCTCTCTGTTCATTTTTCTTGCCACTACATGTTCCAGCTTTGGTCACAATTTATACAGTGGTCTGCATCTTATGACACCCACATCCACTGTGATGTTTCCCATCAGTATGCTAATTTGAATACTTGGTCATAATTTCATCTGATCTCTGGGATTAGATAAGTGGCTGCTAGCGATGGATTCAGGGGATTCATGCTACTAGAGATTATTTTAAGTTTTGTATTTTGTAGCAAAGGTTTTGAGAATTTTAGGAAATTGTGCCAGTCTTCTGGACGTCATTATTTTCTTAGTGATAACTGGCCGAGCCACACGACTTTTTTATTTATGAAAAGCACATAGACTCATTGTGTTTGTGATGCACCGTGTACCACCTTTCAGAGATTCCACTTGGATAATATATAATGAGTATTTGCAAAGAAACTAGACGGTTATGATCTTACGAAAATGCTAGAACTCATGGTCTCATGTTATTTACCTGTTTGGTAGAATGCCATGATTAAACACATCATGTTGTAGTTTCCACATTCAATAATTATAAAGTAGTGTCCAGTTTCGTTTGTGGTTGTTTGTAAACATCTGAATATTATATATGTTCCCA
Organism: Triticum dicoccoides; assembly: GCF_002162155.2. Taxonomy (NCBI): domain Eukaryota; kingdom Viridiplantae; phylum Streptophyta; class Magnoliopsida; order Poales; family Poaceae; genus Triticum; species Triticum dicoccoides. The sequence goes on from NW_021222806.1 coordinate 1,453, forward strand.
TAACTGTATTTGGTTTTGAAACAGTACTAACTTTAGTTTTTCTTTTGCAGAACACAATTATATATTTAATATAATTGGGACTTACGTTAACGAATGGAGAAACTTCCTCAAAAGTCAATTTATTGCCAAGTTGGAAGTTTTAGATCCCGAGAATGAAGACATGGAGAGCATGGTTGCTTTGGTGGAAAATATAAGATGGTCGCTGAGATTCATATCGATTTTTGCATAAGAAACCCATTGTGATTAAGTGTATATTGGGGTTACACTAAAAGTTGTACATTATAAAATGGCCATTTTCATGGTGAAGTTGTTCTTACTTCGGTTACAACATGTCACAAGGTAGAAGCCAAACACACCCGATATACCTTCTTTCCTATTTTTCCTATAGCGAGACCGATAGACCAACTTTCCACAAGGTTAGCGCGAGGTATATATGTACAAATGGTTTTAAATATTTTTCTTATGGATCTTAAATTTGTAGAGATATCATATCCGTTTTATGCCTTGCTAGATTCAATTTAATATTTCTAAAATAACTTAATCGTTTTTATGTACACTGTATAAATAATGCATGTTTATGAACTTCTCGGGGTCTATATTTAAATTTAGACTATTGTAAATGAAAAATTGATATTCTTTAAATTCCGACTTTCTGGTAACCAATGATGGTGGTACTGATATATATTACACATTAGTTGTATGTAATCCAATGAAATTATATATTATTATCAATATTATTATAAATACTAGCAAAAATGCCCGTGCTTTGCTACGGGTGATAAATATTTATATAGATCTAGCTCATAATACATAACTGCATTTGGTGGTTAGCTCTCTTCCGGACATGTGCGAAGAGGGCTTTCGGCATCCCTCAGCCTCATTGGACCTCCGCGCGGCCTCTCCTTCCATCCATCTAACTCTGTTGCCTCCTTTTCCTCCTCCCCTACCTGTCACACTCCTCTCGTACCGTCTCACCTATGGCTTAAATATTTTATTTTCTCTCCTCTCCATCTGTTTCTCTTTTTCTAAAATGAGAAAAAAAATTAGCAGCGCGAGTCCGGCCCAACTCTCCTTCTCTCTCTCCCTAGTTTCCCATCCAGCCCAGCTAGATGCCTGCCAGCCCAACTGCTGATGTAGCCCGCCTAAATCATACATATGCCCGTGCATTGCAATGGGAAAAATCGCAAAACCTACAGCTCCACCCCCTATATGAAAATTAAACCCAGAAAATACCAGAAATTTTCAAAAGAATCTAAAATCTTGGTATCTCAAATTTGGGCGTCTAACCTACTACCATATGAAGTTTCATAGAAAAATACCAAGAAACGTATCCGTGGCAGAGAAAATACAGTCTGAACTAAAATTCATCCAAATATTTTTTTCTATACATAGGATTTTTTTTTGTCTTTTTTGCCACTGATATGTTTTCTGGTATTTTTTCACAAAATTTCACGCGAACGTAGATTGTATACCCAGGTTTTATATCCCCAAAACCCAGATTTAAAAAAAAACTCAGTACTTTTTTGAACATAATGTTTATGGGTGTGGAGCACCCATGAGCGCATAGGTGCCCCTGTGTAATTCCCATAAGGTTACCCTCATCTCTAGTGACATTGTGAAAGTGATGTATTGTCACCATGTATAGTAGTATAATTGTTCGTGCGTCGAAACAAAGTATAAATATTCTAGTTGTTAAACATTAATCATGTCAAACATAAGATCCTCATACACATCAAACAACATGTTGATAATAAATCAAATTGTTTCATCTAAGAGAAAAATAACAAACTTCTTGCTTAGGTGAACCGAGCAAGCTACATATGAAAAATGGTGTAAATTTTACGACATGTAACGAATGAGACCAATCATTTAAGTATACTTTCCAATGTGTTATGTAAAACATTTCAAATGGCATGAAACAACTAATTCAAGAACTGGCGCCATATTACAAGCTATACCCTTAATTCAGTCTGATCGTATTTTTTATAGTTGCACAACAAATATTTCTTGAGAACTTGCAAGTAATTATAATGATTATAATCTAGAGAACTATCGTGTCGTACCAAAGAAAAAAACTTCAATTTTGTTAGGGATAAATGATAGCCCTACATCCTGGTATCGAGCTATTCATCTAAGATGGGCTCAACAACCATCTGCGAAGACCATTGAAAAAAGTGGCAGGCTTCTGAGCAGTATGGGTGGATAAACAACGTTCATGAGTATGTGTGCTCAACTTCTGAAAAATCCATACATCATGTCAATGTTAATACACCACACCCAGAACCATGAGTATAAGAAGAAGAAAAACATCTAGAAAAATAGTATGAGTTACACGTTCAGGTGTCATCACTAAAGAACAGATTGGTATGAAGGATATGTCTAGGTCCCAGGATCACAACGAATGAAGCTATTAGTATCCCTCAAACCATGCCATGTTACAAGCTCTGATGAAAATAATTATACACTAACTTGACACACATGTTCAATGAAAAAATCAAGGAATAAAAGCGTGCAAGAATATTAAAGTACATATGTGCCAAAAGTTCTAAATTTATGTCTTGTGAACATATATTATTCATGAACTGATAATAAAAAATGTCTTCAAGCGCAATTAAGTAGCAAAAGATGCTTATTTGGGCTTGAAAGTTAAAGCCAGAAAGAAGTAACATGTCAGTGTGTGTGATGAACTGAGGGCATCAATCAAATCTGATACTATTCTAATCTAAATACTACTCCCTCTGTACCGAAATACATGTTGCTGGAGTAGCTAAACTTCAGCTACTCCAGCGACATGTATTTCTGTACAGAGGGAGTACATGAGTAGACATAGTAAGAAATTCTAAAGACACTTGACTTGAAGTAGCCTCTGCAGGCTTGTCAGTGTGGATTGCACACGGAAAATGTCATGCTCTACCTGTCTACTCCCTCCGTTCGGAATTACTTGTCGCAGAAATGGATGTATCTAGACGTATTTTAGTTCTAGATACATCCATTTCTGAGATAAGTAATTCCGAACGGAGGGAGTAGTAATTAACCATCTGCTTGACGGGACGAAAGACCATCTGCATGACAGGACAAAGACCATGTGCTTGTCAGGACATAAGGATCTAATAATTGTATCAGGATAGCATTACTATACCACCAATTCATTCAAATGGTCTTTGGTGTTGCACATCCAAATTACACTGGTTAATTGTAGCCTATGATTGATTGATAATGCAATTTAATTACAGTCTAGGAATGGGCTAAGAGTTGTGGTAGACTGTTAGTTGGGCCATGGAGCTGTTCTCCTCGGAGCTGAGCTGCGCCGCCACGGCGGATAGGCCTTCCACACGCTTGGACACCCCACTGACATCCAAGAACAGGTGGTGCAGTGGATGGATGAGAGATCTGCACATGCACACGCATTTGCTAGGTCCAGTGCCAAGGGAGCTGGACCTAACCAACAAAGAACTCGCCAAAGACGTTCTAATCTGTCAACTAATCTACAACAAAATTCTAGAGTCAACCAAGAATTCTACCCTGCAGATGTTCACCAAACGATGTCTACCCAACATACTGCTCCCAAATCCAAAGGATATATTTTTCTAAATAAGAGGTATATTTAATGCAACACCAGGAAGAATGATATTGTTGCACATTGAGGGCATGCCTCATGGAAATCAATTTCTACATCAGAAAGGGACAAACGCATTGAACGGCATCACTTTGATATAGAATAATGAAGAGCGAACATGAGACAACTAAACAATTAAACATCAACTTATGTTTATTTGGCATGCAAGAATTGAAGCGTACATGATAAAAATGAAAATTCAGTAAAGAGTTATCTACAGAACCTCTGAGCAGCAATACATATACTTTACGCCGTTGATGTTCTGTAGCTAGTACCTCCAGCTTTACCAAATATCACTACCAAAGAAATGGAAATAAATAGTTGACAACCATGAGCTCAGTAAAAAAAATCCTAGACCATGAATACGCAATCGTCCTGTGACGGAGAGACGTAATGACTTGCAATATTTTTCCCTATCATGTAAGCAATACATGGTGATAGACATCTCACAATGGCCCGAAGCACAATATAATCTCGAACACCAATGTTCCACAATAGTTTTCAAAAGGAGGGCATGCTCCATCCATCATTTTTGTATAGGTTGCTTAAGAATCTGTAGAAAATATAAAGATTGTGCTGGATCACGAAACTGTAAGAAAATGAGTAGGACATATTAAGATATGAGAATATAAGACCAACCGATAGCATAGAAGATAATCCCTATACTCTAGCTCACATTCAGGTCACATATCTAACCACTAAAAGCAACCTACAGTAAAAATCACAATGTGCCAGTGCAGGTTGAGTCTCTCAGTACTGCAAATCCTAGTGGTCCTACTGGCTTCAGTCAAATGGCCATTGTGCCTTGCACTTAGCCTGTATACGCACCAGCCAATGTAGTTATGCTTGCACATGCATAGCCGTCTGGTCAAACATTGCAGAACTAACACTTATTATTCCCTCCACCATAAGAAATACACCACAAGCTTAACACATTGGCATGTTCAGAGTTCAGTGAAGGCAGATTGAACAGAGATAAATCTGCAAACAATTAGGACCATATCTTGTGATGTTTTTAGCAAAATAACTAAAGAAAAAGATAATCCTGTCACTAAGCCGGGTCTGAAATTGTCTGCAAAATCCAAATCGTGCAACTTAAAAATCATGAGGAAATAAGTAGTACACGAAATCATGAGGTTAACAGGGTGTCAGATTAGATAGTATTAGTTTGTAAAAGATACCTTAATTGATATAAACTCAATATTCATCGATCAGATTCTCCAACAAATATGAAAAAGCAATTCTAAATTGCTCAAAAATAATAATGAAACTCTTATTTGGTTGAGACAAAATACCTTGTGACTTAGTACACAAAATCATGAGGTTAATAGCCATTTTCTCTATTTTAAG
>NW_021222807.1:0-824 GCF_002162155.2 Triticum dicoccoides
TTGATAATTTTAGATTGATTTGGTCAAGTTTACACTTTTTTTTGTGTGGGAAAGTTTACACTATTTGGCTTCTAGAAAATAATCCATACGCACTATATTAAAACTCAGGTTGTACTTGTTCGTTTTTACATATTTACACAAATTCTCGTAAAATTTGTGTCTCTAGGAAAAGAATAGCCATTGATTTGGATGTCTTATCCCATATTCTAATACCTTTACATAAAAATATATTACTTAACAAATAAGTATGATTGAAATTCAGCTTGACGGAAAATGCCCAATGGAACCTATCTCTATGCGAACCCACAATGATTTTTGTAAATAGTCACATAGTTCTGCAACTTTATTCTAATGAACATGGTCTAGTGTTGTACTCACGTGTAAAGTTCACTAAGGAATGACTTCCGAGGTCTTCTGTGCAAACAAAAAATTGATCCTATATAATAAATTCTATTGCAGTTTTTTCAAGTTGCAATTTTGCTTTTTCACCCAGAAAGCAAATCATTTCTTCGTGAAACTTCATACATGAGTAGACCACTTGACATGTTCGCTGAAAGAAAAGTTTGAAATTGTTCGGTTTTTTGCTATTTTGAAAATTTAAATGCTTAAGCGGGTGCACCAAGACCTAAGTTCTGAATCTTGTTTGGACTACAAAAAACATTATACAATAAATGAAACTAGAGTAAAAAAAATTCATAAGAAGTTCGACATAACAGAGACATAGTTTTGGCATTTTCTCTTAACAAACTTTTATTTACATCGGAAAAAGATTGTGTTGAAACAAATTTTGAAACCTTTATTTACTGTACTTTGACTCCCAATGC
>NW_021222808.1:0-1358 GCF_002162155.2 Triticum dicoccoides
CTGCAGCTAAGCCTCCGAGTGGAAGGCTGGCTTACCACTCGGTAGGATTTTTATAACTTAGGCGAGCACGAGGCTGCAGCTAAGCCTCCGAGTGGAAGGCTGGCTTACCACTCGGTAGGATTTTTATAACTTAGGCGAGCACGAGGCTGCAGCTAAGCCTCCGAGTGGAAGGCTGGCTTACCACTCGGTAGGATTTTGATAACTTAGGCGAAACGGATTCGCAGCTAAGCCTTCGAGTGGGAGTCTGGCTCACCACTCGGTAGGATTTTTACAAACTTAGGCGAAACGGATTCGCAGCTAAGTCACCCACTGAGGGGAATTTCATTGGACAGAAATAAAAAGTGACAGATATTATGGAGGAACTATGACACTATTATTTTGAGGTCCATGAACTACAAAAGTACTTTATTGCAACTCATCCGAATGATAAAACTTAAGTGTAGAATGGGCGGAGTAGCTCCGCGTTCCAAGCTCGGGGCTCGTCAAAATTATGCTCGACGTTGTAAAGACGGTACGCCCCATTGTGGAGGACCTTGGTGACTATGAAGGGGCCTTCCCAAGAAGGAGCAAGCTTGTGTGGTTTGTGCTGATCCACTCGGAGAACCAAATCTCCTTCCTGGAAGGCTCGACCTCTCACATTTCGGGCGTGGAAACGGCGCAGATCTTGCTGGTAGATGGTCGACCGGATCAGAGCCATCTCCCTTTCTTCCTCTAAAAGGTCGACTGCGTCCTGCCGCGCTTGTTCAGCTTCTGCTTCGTCGTAGATTTCAACTCGAGGAGCATTGTGGAGAAGATCACTCGGCAAGACTGCTTCAGCTCCATAGACCAAGAAGAATGGAGTTCTTCCGGTCGACCGATTAGGCGTGGTCCGCAGTCCCCAGAGTACAGATGGAAGTTCGTCGACCCAAGCTCCAGCCGCGTGTTTGAGATCACGCATCAGTCGAGGCTTCAGTCCCTTAAGAATCAGTCCATTAGCTCGCTCTGCTTGTCCATTCGACTGAGGATGGGCGACTGATGCGTAGTCGACCCGTGTGCCCTGGGAGTCGCAGAAAGCTCTGAATTCCTCTGAGTCAAAGTTCGACCCATTATCCGTAATGATGCTGTGCGGGACTCCATATCTGAATATTAGTTCCCTGATGAAGCTAACAGCAGTACCGGTGTCAAGGCTCTTGATTGGTTTAGCCTCGATCCACTTGGTGAACTTGTCGACTGCCACCAGTACATGCGTGAAGCCACTTCGTCCTGTTCTCAAAGGACCGACCATGTCCAGCCCCCAAACTGCAAAAGGCCAGACGAGTGGGATGGTCTTCAAAGCTGACGCAGGCTTGTGCGACATATTCGAGTAGAACTGACATCCC
>NW_021222809.1:0-618 GCF_002162155.2 Triticum dicoccoides
GTTTATATAGACACCGGAGAAGGCTAGGGTTACACAGAGTCGGTTACAATGGTAGGAGATCTACATATCCGTATCGCCAAGCTTGCCTTCCACGCCAAGGAAAGTCCCATCCGGACACGGGACGGAGTCTTCAATCTTGTATCTTCATAGTCTTGGAGTCCGGCGGACGATGATAGTCCGGCTGTCCGGACACCCCCTAGTCCAGGACTCCCTCATGCGCCATTAGAATGTTTTTTATTACAGTTCGAGCACTCAGGTTATATTCCACCTGACCCAATCCACATCAGAACCCGCCCACTAGCCCGACTGGTTAGCACGCAGCACACACACCAGGAGGTCCTGGGTTTGATTCCCAGGCTCCCCAATATTTTTTTTGATTTTAAATGTTGTTTGATATTTATTTGTGTTTAAATATGTTCAAACTTGTTTAAATCATAACAGTAATATTTTTTTTATAAAAACAGTAATAATTTTTTAAAAAATATGTTCAAATTTGTTATTTGAAAATATTTATGAATATGAAAAAATATTCATATGTGGGGTGGGTGCGGGGGGTCGTCGGCGACGGTGGAGTGGGGGAGGGTGTGGGCCGGGGGTCGGCGGCGGCGGCCGGTGGAG
>NW_021222810.1:0-402 GCF_002162155.2 Triticum dicoccoides
ATGTTGCAGACTTTTCAGACGATGATTAAGGAGTTTTTAGGTCATGGTTCTATACTCAGTGATGCCGTTGGAGTTGATGGACTCACTTATCTTCCAAGACTTCCGTTGTTATCGTTATTAGATGGCCTTAAGCCATATTTATTGTAATAAGTTCTCTTTTGAGACACTCGATGTAATAAGTGTGTGATTGCTACTCTGTTATAAATCCTTCAAGTATTGTGTGGTGTCAGCATTACTGATCCAGGGATGACACCTGAGCATAGAGATTGGACCGTTTGAGGTCTGGTCGCTACAAATAAAGGCATCTTTCATAGCACGCGCCCTAGCGGTTCTTTCCTTGCACTCATCAATGGAAATTCTCATGGCTTTGAGAGACTTATTGATATCATGCTTAGGTGGAAT
>NW_021222811.1:0-504 GCF_002162155.2 Triticum dicoccoides
TTTTTTTCAAAAAATTGAGTGCGAACATGAAATGGGTCGGCGCGTTGGGCGCGCTGCCGACCCAAATGAAAAAATGGGTGTACACCGGGCGGGCGGCCGACCCAAACGGACAAAAAACGGACAAATGCGCCATCCGTTTGGGTCAGCCCGTTGGAGTGATAACGCAATATAAAACATTGTTAGCACAATACAAAAAAATGTCGATAGCATAAAAAAATTGTCTGTTATATTTGAAAAATGTTCACAAGTTTTCAAAAAATGTATGTGACACTGCAAAAATGACGCTATAAAAATGTTAATAAATATTTATAAAATGTTAAATATATATCAAATGAATGTTTTAGATGTATATGAAAAATCAACGGTGTTTATGAAAAAAGTGGACATGAAACATGTATTTGAAAGAAATGTTAATCATTGTTTTAAAGATGCTAGTCATGTATTAAGAATATTAAACATGTATAAAAATGTTCTTGATGTATATTAAAAATGTAGAAATGAAAA
>NW_021222812.1:0-6724 GCF_002162155.2 Triticum dicoccoides
CAATCCATGGACAAGGGAGTTGCTTAAACTACCCGATCCCCTACTACTGTATTTAAAATGTTTGTTACTTGCTGGTTAGCTTGCTTGCTCCCAGTCCATGTCAGCCATGGCCATGGAGCTCCTCGGCCTATGCCAAATGGTGTTGTTGGTCCTGCGGATGTGCTTGCTGACGGCCTCATCATCGATGGCCCTTTCGGCGCTGCCCAGGATGACAAGAGCTTGAACTTCTACACTTGACATTACCACTATTATGATCACAATTTCTTTTCTCATCCAGTTGAATGCAGTTGTCACTGTACAAACTCTCCTAGTGTGTTTGGTATTTGTCCATTATGGCACAACCACACAATAGGATGACGTAATGATTGAGTCTCATCTGGCGATAACATTTTGATAACAAATCATTAATTGTGTCTGGAAGACCCATGTCCTACACTTCTTTTTCAATCTTCTTTAATTTTACAAAGACTTCAATATATTCCAGCTCAATATAACACCCCATCAAATCATTAAGCTAGGCACCTGACATCATGTTGCACAACTTGGCCTTGATGATTTTCCTTGTTGAGAAATTTTAAACTTATTTTGTCATTATGGTAGTAGATGTAGATTATTTGATGAAAGTTACTAAATGACAAATGGATGTAGTTAGGTTGATACCATCTATTTTCTAAAAATCTAAACTAAAGCTTTTTTGCGAAAGAAATCTAGACTGGAGCTAGTAGTACGTGGAAATATATGCCATTGTACCAAAGAGAAATAACAAAGAGGTTAATTCTCTTAAGAAAAATAGCAAACTTTGTACATAGAACTCAAAGACATTAGAAAAATTATGGTCGATTGAGATGCAAAACCATGGTCAAGGACTGAATCGTGGATTATTCGAGTCGGTTCTCCCTCTATCCATACTGTGGGCGACTCTCTGTGTCTCGACAAGGCTACTGGGTGGGTCGGACTAAATGACCGTAGCAGGACAGTTGCGACATTTTCTTTTCTGCGTGTCTCATTGACTGATATAAGAATTACCTGCCTCCATGGCATGACCATGTTACTAAGGCCACTGAATTACCTGCCTCCAATAAAAATGGGTCTTTCCTGGATGACTAATGCCTACAAGGCCGCACACGTGGTACATCCTGTCTAGGTTTACTAAGAAGCCAAACCGGACATACAGATCAAACTTTTTCTGGAGCATTAGGAACAAACTAGTTACAACTACTAATCAATGTGAAAAAATGTTTGGCCTAGGTGCATGTGAACCGGGGAATGTTTACGTCTCTGTCACCTCAAGCACTAGGTATTCAGTCAAATTAAGGTACTCCTTTCCTAATGCCTCCTATTCCTATGCTAACTCTATGTTCACCTTGCATTCCTTGTTGTTGCTCCATCAGTTGGTGTATGCAAGAATATGTCGAAATAACTCATGAATCATGGAGAGAATGCACTCGCTTAGTGGTGGTATATATGTATGCAATTGGCAATTGTTGGCAACTCATGGTGTGCTGGAACTATACATATATGATGGAACAATGCATGAGATATTCTGCATTGAAGGTTTACATAAATAATGACAATATATGATGCATGTGATACTTTTATTCAACTTGTTCCACACCTTATATGATCGTTAAAAATTTCAACGGGCCAACTCATTTCCATCTTTACCAGTTCAATAATAGCTGCATGCATGTAATGCAATTTAACCAATCACTAAAAATGGAAAGAATTTAGGTGCATTTGTCATCTTTGATTATGAGAAATAGTAAGTATTCATATGTTCTTTGCTCTGAGCATTCGTAATGCGCAAAATAATGGCTCGAGTATGGACTCCAACAGTTCTAGATTTTTTGTTTCCCCCGGGACATCAAAAATTGAGTCCCGAAATTGATATTTTTATCTAAGGAGAATGAAGTATTAGATCCACTACACAAAGGCCTTTACAATGAATATTTTACAAATAAGCACATATATCCATACACAAATCGCAATAATCAATATTTGCAAAATAGCACAAAGCAAGTACTTTGTGATGCAAAACAACAAAAGAGAAACTAGTCCTCACCCATGAACAAAAAATAAAGCCTAGTTATACCAGCCAACGAATGTGATCACAGGGTAGAACAGTAAAACCTACAAGATTTGTGTCCAACCATCAATGTTGTGGTCTCCTCGGTTGTCGCAACATGACTGCTCTTGCTAGACGACGAGGCATCATCACCATATATATGTTAAATTTCTTGTGGGGCCTGATTTATGAACTTCAGAATTGCGGTAACCAGGAATGACTGAAGAAAATATTTTCAGCAATCCTTGCATTGTCAATGGTTTTTCTCTTTTCTTAGTTAACTACTTAGTTAGTAAATGCAATATGTTATTGCCGTCTCTAGTGCATAAAGAGGCTACTTGAAAGTAAGGTAGTAAATGCACATTAGAGTCTAGGAGAGTCTTTTCTATAATTTTAAGCTATAAAATGTTTAAATTAAGTTTAGTAACAAGCACTTTGTAAAGATTACCTACCTTGTCCTCTTGGCAGCAAATAATCTTCCCCTGGTTCAATGGGATTTTACTCCAAAAGCTCACCAATTCCATGACACATAGTACATATTTTCCAAGCATTCAAGCATTAATATCAAAGCACGCATTGTATGTTGAGCATGCTCTGCCATGTGTGTGGCAGTTCATCCTGGCCAACCTATGTGGCTTGGTCGTCAGCCTCATGATAGCATATGTTCAGGAGGACATCCAAGCTCCATGTCTTCATCTACTTCAGAACTCTCCATGTTCAACACTTTGTTTACGTCTATAGTATCATACAATGAATGGAATCTCATTCTAAGAAAATACAAATATCATTTTTGATCGTTGTACAAATATATGATGTTGAGCTTTCTTACTACATCAATATGAGTTAGTAACTAATTTCAAAAGACCAACACATACAAATGAATATCAAAAAACGGATAATGAGTCAAATGTGATTATTAACAAATATGAAGCCTAGCAGCAACTCCACTCTTTGGTAGTAGGCACTGTGTGCATATGTGCGTGTGCTGGTGTGTCTCTATGTAGCACTATGTGTTTCTCAAACGCATAACTAGTACTCCATCCGTAATGAAATATAAGAGCGTCTAGTTCACTAAGTAGTGATCTAAATGCTCTTATACTACTCTACAAAGGGAGTACTTGGATGGACAGATTTGTGGTGCACGTGTCATCCCTGACAAGGAAAAAGGGTTAGTACTCATGTTATTTGCACCAAAATTGCAAATGAGCCAAACCATTGGCTCCGCCGGATTGCTCAATTAGAGATTTGGTTAGCACGCTTGCCATCTTTCGAGGACCTTCGCGAGACCTTCCTTGACTATGGGAGGCTAGTAAATAAGTATAGTGGTCGTTAAGCATGTTACATATAACAAATATGTGGATGAAAAAAGACAATTATTGTATAAACATGATGGCTCTTGCTACATGTTCAAGAAGCCGCTTCCATCCTTTTCTTGAGAAACACGAAAGAGAAGCGTATGCTCAACAGTATGCACGCTCACTCATCTTCATGAATGCATGCATGCAGACCCTACACGATGAGCAGCTCTCAAAGATGGAGCTGGCAGATTAAGATTGTCAAGGTCACCACAGTCAGCTCCTAGTTGACAGGCAATGTGTAGCCACTAATGTAGCAATGCCTAGGGCGGATGTAAAAAGGCCAAAAGTGGCCGGCCAGGCATCCGGTGCCACCCGCCACCGACCTCCCGCCACTATTAACACGCCATCAGTGGCGGGTGCCCGCCAGTGGTAGCCCATCAGCAGTGGCGGGCCACTTGGGCCACCCGCCAAAGAAGATTTGTGTAGCAATGGCGGGCGCTTCCCACCGCCCGCACAGTATTTTGTGCCCGCCACTGTTATTAATCCACGCGGAATTGATGCTATTACAACATATTTTGCCTGGATCAGATCATCAGATTGCATGGGATACATAAATTCTAGTTATAACATTGATCCACATACACGCACCACATTACAATGATGAATGATTAATGAAAAGTAGTTTAAAGAAAATATCACAAGTGCATTATAATGATATACATATATATGTCGCTCATCACACATAATTAATAGTTTAATGAGTTGTTTAGGAGTGAAAAGAGTGTCGAACGATGTTCAACAGATAGAGTGTTAGTAGAAGCCGCACATACTGCAAGAATTAATATTGGACGGAACAAACGGGGACCAACAAGCCGCTTGCTTTGAATCGCAGATTTGGCCTCTCGAAAAGCCCATTGAAATACCTCTCCCGGCATGGGTCTGGTGGCTGGACTCGGACCTGGCCAGATCCTCAGCCTCTCATCCGGGGTCGCCTTCGTCAGGATGTGCACCGTGAGGCCATTGAACCGCCTCTTTGCTATCTTCTCCATGGATTGGAGAGAACACTGGGCCATTGGAACACTTCTGATCGAAGCTAATATCGCCTCCCTGAGGTACTCTGCGCGATACTTGTCCCTCATCCATAGATAGTGCTTCTCCATGTCCACCACAGATACGCCCTCCCACAATTCTTCTCGCGGATTCATCTGTTATTTTTAACACACAATAGAATTCAAAATATATACATATAGAAACATCACAAGGTATTAAACATATGAGACACAGACATATAAAGTAAATATCAGAACGTAATAAACATTGTGTCATGACATAATTTAATGTTTGACGTTTTCCTAGAAAGCATATATATCCATCCTTTCGCCATAATATCCATCTGCATTTTGATGTTTAATTCTCAACTCTCGTTCTTCTTAACTCTCTACGTCGCAGTAGAACATCCGCTCATCCCTCACTACATGGCGATTGACGATATTCATGAGCACCCACTAAAGGTGCTCATGCTCTGTCCAAAAGTGATCTAGCTTATCTTCCTTCTCATTCTCTTCGAAGTAATGGATATGTAGCATGCCATAGTGACCAAAGCCTTATTAAAGATGGATTGACTACGTCAACATTGAAAATATTGTCGTTGACCACAATATCAAACACGAGATATACTTTATCAAAAGGGAATGTGTTGACAAATCCAACAACCTCTATAACTTTGGCGGTGTAACACATCTCACACTTCCGTGACCTTGCTACTATGTCTTTTTGTAGAAGCTGAATTTTGATGCTTAGTGCTCTCAACTTGTGTTCTTGTAACATCGGTTCACGAGGCGTAAACATTCGCCATAAGCGCGGACTAGTACGAACATTCACCACATTTTCTTCTGGTGCCTTACTGGTGGTAGGTTCATTAGCTGATTTCTTCTTTCTCTTTCTGCCCTTTTTACCACACTGAGCTGAGGGGTCCATAGAAGATGCTCTCTGGTTTCCATTTGTTGTGTTTGCTAAAATTTAGTGTGGAAATTATGATTCATAAAGCATAAAAAACAAATAAAATTAGTGCCAAAATTTCAACATGACCCTTTGCTAACAAGAGGGCATAGTGAGTGCCAGAAATTCGGTGAAACGGAAATTAATCGACGTTTCGCGAAAACATTGGCACTCATGTCATAACCTGCAACTATAAGCCAACACACTACAAGGGATCCTAGTCACAAAATTAAAGAAAAAATCAACATGACTTTTGCTAACAAGAAGATATAATGAGTGCCAGAAATTCAGCGAAACGAAAGCTAATCGACATTTTGCGAAAACATTGGCACTTATGTCATAACCTGCAACTATAAGCCAACAGATTGCAAGGGGATCCTAGGCACAAAATTAAAGAAAAAATCAACATGACCTTTGCTAATAAGAGGATATAGTGAGTGCCAGAAATTCGACAAAACTGAACTTAATCGATGTTTCGCAGAAACATTGGCACTCATGTCATAACCCGCAACTATAAGCCAACACACTACAAGGGATCCTATGCACAAAATTAAAGAAAAAATCAACATGACCTTTGCTAACAAGAGGACATAGTGAGTGCCAGAAATTCGGCGAAACGGAAGTTAATCAACTTTTCATGAAAACATTGGCACTCATGTCATAACCTGCAACTACTCCCTCCGCCCGGGTTTATTAGGCCTATTAGCATCACAAGCACGTCCCTTTTTATAAGGCCTTGCTTTGGAAAGGTGCATGCATCAAACACTTCATTGGTTGCATTGAAAGTCATTGTTGTTGGTGTCATGGCTGAGAAATTAATACACTTCATGCGTGCTTTTTCATTAGTTGCATGCATGTGAGAGAGTGCATTGGGAGTGGATGGAAAAATTAATGTGAGCAAATTACTATGTATCTTGGTCTAAGAGAAGTTGCCTTTAGGCCTAATAAACCCGGACGGAGGGAGTATAAGTCAAATGATGCTACAACAAATGTAATACACACTACTAAAATTTAATCCATGCTAAATATCGATCAAAATGTACTTCTATTTAACCTAAAGAGAAATAACACTAAGAAACATTGGCATGTATTTATAAACTACTAGTATTTACCCTAAATATAAATCTGACCATGCATGCCGGAGAGGTACGGCTCTTGACGTTCGAATGCGGCGCGAGGTGTCCGATGTTGGCGGGGGAGGGTGACATGGCCGCAGGGCGCCCATCTATCGCGGTAGGGCTCTGCGGTGGCGGCGACGACGACGACGGCAGCTGCGACGAGACACCTCCTCTGGTGTTGGAGGAGGAGACCATGCCCGCGGCAGCGACAACGAGGGGTGCGGCCGTGAGGAGCGGCGAGGTTT
>NW_021222813.1:0-1830 GCF_002162155.2 Triticum dicoccoides
CAATATGGATTGTTTCTAGAATCGGGTCCTTTCTCGAGGAAAAGTTTCTCTCGAAAGAATTGAGTGGGAGGATGGTGGAGACTTGATGAGGTTATTGAACCGTCTCTTCAACTAGTGTGTGACAGGGCACATGGAGTTGTTCCTGTGGCACCTACACCAATTGAAGTGGAAGCTTATGATATTGATCATGAAACTTCGGATCAAGTCACTCCCAAACCTCGTAGGATGACAAGGATGCGTACTACTTCAGAGTGGTACGTAATCCTGTCTTGAAGGTCATGTTGCTAGACAACAATGAACCTACGAGCTATGGAGAAGCGATGGTGGGCCCGGATTCCGATAAATGGCTTGAGGCCATAAAATCCGAGAGAGGATCCATGTATGAAAACAAAGTGTAGACTTTGGCAGAACGGCTCGATGGTCGTAAGGCTAATGAGTACAGATGGATTTCAAAAGGAAGACGGACAATGATGGTAAATGTCACCATTAAGAAAGCCCGACTTGTCATTAAGATGTTTTCCGACAAGTTCAAGGAGTTGACTACGATGAGATTTTCTCACTCGTAGCGATGCTAAGAGTCTGTTGGAATTATATTAGCGATTACTGCATTATTTATGAAATCTTGCAGATAGGATGTCAAAACATTGTTTCCTCGACGATTTTAATGAGGAAAGGTTGTATGTGATACAACCGGAAGGTTTTGTCAATCCCAAAATATGCTAATAAGTATGCAAAGCTCCAGCAATCCTTCTAAGGACTGGAGTGAGCATCTCGGAGTTGGAATGTATGCTTTGATGATGATCAAAAATTTTGGGTTTGTACAAAGTTTATGAGAAACTTGTATTTCCAAAGAAGTGAGTGGGAGCACTATAGAATTTCTGATGAGTATATGTTGTTGACATATTGTTGATCAGAAATGACGTAGAATTTCTGGAAAGCATATAGGGTTATTTTGAAAGTGTTTTTCAATGGAAAGCCTGGATTAAGCTACTTGAACATTGAGCATCAAGATCTATAAGGATAGATCAAAATGCTTAATAATACTTTCAAATGAGCACATACCTTGACATGATCTTGAAGGTGTTCAAGATGGACCAGTCAAAGAAGGAGTTCTTGCCTGAGTTGTAAGGTATGAAGTTAAGACTTAAAGCTCGACCACGGTAGAATAGAGAGAAAGGACGAAGGTCGTCCCCTATGCTTAAGACGTAGGCTCTTCAGTATGCTATGCTGTGTACCGCACCTGAAGTGTGCCTTGCCATGAGTCAGTCAAGGGGTACAAGAGTGATCCAAGAATGGCTCACAGGACAGCGGTCAAAGTTATCCGTAGTAACTAGTGGACTAAGGAATTTTCTCGATTATGGAGGTGGTAAAAGAGTTCGTCGTAAAGGTTACGACGATGTAAGCTTGACACCTATCCGGATAGCTCTGAGTAGAGAGACCGGATACATATAATGGAGCAATAATTTAGAATAGCTCCAAGTAGAACAGTTGTTTGGAATAGCTCCAAATAGAGCGTGGTAGCTGCATCTAGGAGATGACATAGAGATTTGTAAAGCACACACGGATCTGAAAGGTTCAGACCCGTTGACTAAAACCTCTCTCACAAGCAACATGATCAAACATAAAACTCATTGAGTGTTAATCACATAGTGATGTGAACTAGACTACTGACTCTAGTAAACTCTTGGGTATTAGTCACATGGCGATGTGACCTGTGAGTGTTAATCACATGGCGATGTGAACTAGATTATTGACTCTAGTGCAAGTGGGAGACTGTTGGAAATATGCCCTAGAGGCAATAATAAAAGTATTATTATTATATTTCCTTGT
>NW_021222814.1:0-836 GCF_002162155.2 Triticum dicoccoides
GATCCAGGGTGCACTTCAGTTGAACGTTGATTCATTCACCATTATTGTCTTGAAGTCTTGCTCTGAGAAATCCTGTCAACATGACAAGGAGGGAAGAAGGAGACTCTAGAAGGGTCGATCTTCTCGAAGATCGAACAACTCAGGATTAACTCCCGGAATGTGACATAGCAACATCTCTCAAGCTGAGAGACGAAGCATACCTCTAGAGGGACGGAGTGGAGCAGGTGACGAGGTTCACTAGGTAGACAGCAATTCCAGACTTAAGAATGTGGTGATCGGTTGTCAACATAGCGAGGAGTTGAATTGCCATGACACCACGACGAAACATCCTGGAGAAGGGTGATTCGTAGATTATTATCTTAAGTGGCAAAAAGAATTACCTTTGATATAGAGATCACTGAGAACCTTTATACCAGCCTAAGGCAATTCTCAAGCGATCGTTTGGAGGGGGTCAGTAGAATGGCATACTCGGACTTGGATGATGTGGATTACCTTGTTGAAGACAACGTAATGGATGAATTTGCTTATCACCGGAAATGGAAGAGACCCATGGTAGAATGACACATTGGCGGTGCAAACTGGGAACAAAATGCAAATGCTGGGAATGATTCTGGTAACTGGGGAGAGGCTCAACAGTAGAGAGTTATTCCACTATTGGAATGGTTATAGCATAACCGAGGAAACTGAGAGCGCTATACAGTTAATGCCGACGATCAAACCTAGCACTTGCGCGTGCTCTCAAGAACTTGAGCAATTCCATAATCATCAAGGTTTTACCAACATCCGTGTCAAGGATCCTGGCAACACAACTTGCTACCATGATGAATGATGATGGA
>NW_021222815.1:0-691 GCF_002162155.2 Triticum dicoccoides
CATAAACCAATCAGACACGTTAATATAAATATTTTAGAAGGGTGCTCATCTGGAAAAAAGCCAATACCCGACTTTCCTAATCTTGGCTCAAGGTGCTCTACCACTGGATACTCCTGCAGATCTGACTTGTAGATGACATAATTTATCTCAATCAAACTGCTGAGCGGTACCATTTCTTTTACGTTTCAAAAGGCATGATTTTTCGAATGCATCCATGATCTACTCCCTTTCTCCCATAATATAAGATGTTATTACGACCAATATATGAGTACAATGCCTGTAGTAACATCTTATATTATTGGATGGAGGGAGTAATAAGTAGCTAGGTACATGATCTATCATTATCTATTTCATATTTTTTAGCCCATCTAGTCAGTCATCACGATCCATTGTCATCGTTAGATTTACACAATAATGAAAACCGAGGACATTGCCATATAAAGATATGGTGGCATGTGATTGCCTCATCACAAGACTATGACGAACTTAATTTTTTTCAATGCATGATTTGGGAATGTTGTAGGACTCGTTAATTACATACCTCATCGATCTTGTGGCCTTGAGTTGATCCAGCTGGGTGTCATGATCCATTTCCATTGTTATATTTATGCAATGGGGATTCACTTCAGGCCCACCATAGCTCTAGTGAGCAATGATTATATAGCAATCACCCCCTTATATGTCGTGCCTG
>NW_021222816.1:0-1265 GCF_002162155.2 Triticum dicoccoides
GGTATGTATGATTTCCAACAAGTTGGTTGCTCGCTCCATTGTTCCGGAGAACGGAGTCTTGGTCATTTTGCCTAAGAGGCATGGTTCGCACGTGTCAAACGATTCATAATCAAGAGACTCTAAAAGTCCATCGGCATGGAGCTTCTTCATGCGCTTGACACCAATGTGACCAAGGCGGCAGTGCCACAAATATGTGGGACTATCATTATCAACTTTACATCTTTTGGCATCTACACTATGAACATGTGTGATATTACGCTCGAGATTCATTAAGAATAAACCATTGACCATCGGAGCATGACCATAAAACATATCTCTCATATAAATCGAACAACCATTATTCTCAGACTTAAATGAGTAGCCATCTCGTATTAAACGAGATCCAGATACAATGTTCATGCTCAAACTTGGCACTAAATAACAATTATTAAGGTTCAAAACTAATCCCGTAGGTAAATGTAGAGGCAGCGTGCCGACGGCGATCACATCGACTCTGGAACCATTCCCGACGCGCATCGTCACCTCGTCCTTCGCCAGTCTCTGTTTATTCCGCAGCTCCTGCTGTGAGTTACAAATATGAGCAACGGCACCGGTATCAAATACCCAGGAGTTACTACGAGTACTGGTAAGGTACACATCAATCACATGTATATCAAATATACCTTTGGTGTTGCCAGCCTTCTTATCCGCTAAGTATTTGGGGCAGTTCCGCTTCCAGTGACCCTTCCCCTTGCAATAAAAGCACTCAGTCTCAGGCTTGGGTCCATTCTTTGACTTCTTCCCGGTAACTGGCTTACCAGGCACGGCAACATCTTTGCCGCCCTTCTTGAAGTTCTTCTTACCCTTGCCCTTCTTGAACTTAGTGGTCTTATTGACCATCAACACTTGATGTTCTTTCTTGATTTCAGCCTCTGCTGACTTCAGCATCGAGAACACTTCAGGAATGGTCTTTTCCATTCCCTGCATGTTGTAGTTCATCACAAAGCTCTTGTAGCTTGGTGGGAGCGACTGGAGGATTCTGTCAATGACCGCCTCATCTGGGAGGTTAATGTTCAGCTGGGTCATACGGTTGTGCAACCCAGACATCTTCAGGATGTGCTCACTGACAGAACTGTTCTCCTCCATCTTACAACTGTAGAACTTGTCGGAGACATCATATCTCTCGACCCGGGCATGAGCTTGAAAAACTAGTTTCAGCTCTTCGAACATCTCATATGCTCCGTGATGCTCAAAACGCTTTTGGAGCCCCGGTTCTAAGCTGTAAA
>NW_021222817.1:0-932 GCF_002162155.2 Triticum dicoccoides
TCTATTTTTTTCTCAAGTCCGTTGGAAAAATGCTCACGAGATGTGTGACATAGGCGAGGTTGCTAAAGGTTGTGCAATATGGGTGTGACAAATGTGCATTACATGCTGGTTGTTTCTGTTTTAATGTTAATCAACCAAACAAATGAAAACATTTTTTTATAACATGGTTCTGTTTCCTCCTCCACATGAAAAATGTTCCTCCTCCTCCGGATGGTCCGTCCGATTTGCGATGGCATTTGGGATGTTGAGGTACGGAGGATCTCGGCCCGCTCTTGTTTTATTAGGGTTTGCATCTTGGTTGGGGCTGCGTAGCGGTGGCGATATCCCTCTGTAAGAATAATGTCCCCCACGTTCAATCCTCGTCCCGATGGCACGTCTAGCATAGTTGGAGAATGTGCGGAGGAATGTCTCTGTAAGATGTCACAGGATTAGTCGGTGCTCTTGTCTGGTGAATCTATTTGGATCCAATTTTCGTTCTTTGTCGTTCGGGTGGTCATAGGTTTGTCCGTTGTCGTTCGTGTGGTTAGAGGTTCGTGTGGTCGTTCGTTCGATCATTTGTTGTCATTCGTGTTGCGTCCTTTGCAATCTACGACTCTCTTCATCCATGATGGTTGCTGCTCTGGTGTGTTGGTCCTTTGGAACATTTCCTCGTTGACTTCCCCACTATTTACTGCAACAATGTCCCAGCTCCGGTGAAGGAGGGGCCATGACAGTGGGACGTCTTTGGCTCACTCCAATGCTTGTAGTTGTCGCAAGGTGATTCATCGATCTGGTTGTATTTTTTGTTACATCTAGTGTTCTTTGTACTGTCACGATTTGGCTCACTCAAGTTTCTCTACCAAAAAAAATCATTTGTCTGTCACGGCTACCTAGTGGACCCTCAGGGCGACATAACATTACCATCCAACACTTTGGATGGTTAATTGGAAGAT
>NW_021222818.1:0-4049 GCF_002162155.2 Triticum dicoccoides
GAAAGAAAATCAAAGACTTGGGAAGGCGTACAGAACAAGCTAGTGTACCAGTAAAGAGACGTTGCCGAGTTTTAGAAAAAAGAAAGACGTGCTCCTGTAGCTGGTTCGAATCCAAACCTAGACTATGACTATATATGGTGCTATGCTACTCTGCAAGTAATGAAACTGACATATCCAACATTTGCTTCTCCTCTTCTCTACTTACTATCCCTAGCATCAGAAGCTCTGGCCGCAGCAACCATGTCCGCTGGCTACTCATCCACCTGCTCTTCAGCAGGCAACAACCGAATATGCGCCAAGTCGCCACCCGTACCATCGCCTGTGGGTCTCATCACACACCCGCCGGCACGCGCACCGTAGCCGATTGCTCATCGCAACCCGCTGGCGTTGGTGTCATTCCAATGCTACAAATCACGTAGAGTCATCCGTCGCGTCTCAACCACAATCCGCAACCCTGGCCGAGTCTTCTACAAATGCCCGAATCATGGGGTAATAATATGTTTAAGTGTTGTTCTACTGCTTTCAGTTGCTGCTATTTTTAATAGTTTGGTTGATGATCTTCCAATTTGATTCGTGCAGAAAAGGGAAGATTCGTGTGATTTGTATTTCTGGGAAGTTGCTGATGTGGGGGAATGCAACTACACTGATTATTTGGTTAGTCGAGGAATGCCAATACCAACAGGTTGGGGTGTTGGACAAGTAACTGAAGGAACGACAGAAGAGGAAGATGCAGAGCAGAAGGTTAAAGATGCAGTTCCTCTGATCATGGCCAAGCAACAGCTGCTAAACGGCCTTGACAGCAATGAGGAGATGAAAGAGCTTGTGAAGATAATGGGCAAAATCGATGTGCTCTGTAGGATGATTGTCTCTTTATTTGCAGTGTATGTAGCACTCGTGATGTATTCAGTGGCTACGACAGGAGCACTTTGCTGAAAATAGTAATGAATGAAACTTGTGTATCAGGCAGGGCATAGTGTTGTGAACATCTAATGATTTCTATTAACGGAAATCAGGGGGTATCCCCTTTTGGTGATATAAATAAATAAATAGCAGAGGCCCTGTCGGGTCAGCTTTGTTCTCATTCGAAGACGTCGAGCAAATTGCAGTCCAAGAGCAAACTATGTCATCAAATTCAAGTTTCACAGCCAAATATGAGTACAACTAAACAACAATGTCATCATGTTTTAGTTGTCATACAATCACCAAACACAAATCAGCATACATAACAAGTGATGTTCTCACGGCAAAATACTAAACATGTTCATCAGGTTTCAGTTGTCATAGCAAACACAATTTCACATAGTAGATAAAAAAACATCTTCTGACAGGCAAATACGACAAAAGCAATATAATCATCATCCGCAGCAGCAGCGTCAACATCTTCGCCATGTGTATCAGTCTGAATCGTAATTCCCCATGGTGTCATCTTCTTCTTCGTCCTCAACGTCCTCGAACATTGGCTTCTTCTTGATTAACTCTTGTATGTCCATAGCACGACAGGCAATCTTTTCGCGGGCGTCATTGACATGATGGTTCTCAAAGATATTAGGAACATCTGTGTTATCTTGTACATCAGGAGCAGTGTAAGCATCATCTTCTTGTGCAACTTCATTAAACGAATTCCTCTTCTCAAACCTTTGCAATACTCTCCAGTCGTCGCGACATGCAAATGTGTCTTCCAAGAAAAATATCTGTGTTGCTTGATTTGCCAAAATAAAAGGCTCGTTGGTCTAGTATGCCGCCTTGACATTGATGGATTTGAAATAATCATCAGCTCTGGGTTTTGCGATTCTGGAAAACAGGTTATACCAACAACAGCACAACAGAACCACACACCGATGATCCTCGAAACTGGAGATATACTGCAACTGAACAATGTCTGTTATGTTAGCATACATTTCAGTTGTCTCTTTGTCATACGTATCCATGCTCATGATGGCACTATTTTGTGTATTCCTACCTTCATCTCGTGCAAGGGTGTTGTAGCGCACATCTCCAACAACGCAAGATTCATAATGTCTTACCCGAGTATCAGGACCCATTGCTAGTGAGTAAAGGGCATCATCAACTGCTTGCCCATCCTCCCACATCTTCTTAACCTATGGTTAGAAAATAGACAAGCTGATCATCTTATGTACTCAATATATTAAAAAATTGACAGTGCACTTCAAAGCTTACATGGTTCTTGAACCATTTCGCAAATCCTGCCATAACCTGTTTGTCAATGTTTCTTGGATTTTGCGGCAGTAACTCCTCTTTGTAGATGCTGCACAACATAGTGATCGCGTCAAACATCTAAATATATAAGAATGTGCTGCAAGTTTAGTAGATTATGATGTATAAGCTGCAGTACTGCACTTACTTGATATAAGGTAGTATCTCAGGACAGTTATTCAACACATACCAAACCATTTTGTCCAAATCTTTAGGTTTGTCCTCTTGTCGACTCTTCCCTGTAACTCGAACAGAATAATCGAAAACATTAAGCCCGGGATTGTCTTCACCCACCTCTTTGCTAAGCTGATCAGCTGTTTCAATGTATTTTGAGTAGAATGTCAACGCTTCTATAGCAATGTAGGCCTCTGCAATGTAACCTCGGGTCTAGCTCTGTTCCTAACATAGCCCTTGAAAGTGCCTAGCCGCCTTTCAATAGGGTACATCCAACCATACTGTACTGGACCTCTAAGTAGTGCCTCATCAGGTAGATGAACAGCCAAGTGCACCATCACATCAAAGAAGGCTGGAGGATATATCTTCTCAAGGTCGCATAGGATAGTTGGTATCTTGTCTCTAAGACGCTCCAAAGCATCTATCCTGATATTTCTACTGCAGAGTTCCCTCAAGAATTGTCCCAACTCTGCAACTACTCTGTATAAGTCAGGGCGGCCCAAAGCTCTAAGGATAACAGGTAAAACACTTTGAAGTAGGACGTGGCAGTCATGAGTTTTCAACCCTTGTACCTTGTTTCCGTCTGCACTGACTCTCCTTTCAGGGCTGGAAGCAAATCCATGTGGGAATCTCACATGTGACAGGACCTCGCAGAATTCTTTTCTTTTTACCTTGTCCAAGACGTATACAGCTAGTGCCATATCCCGTGGTTTACCTTCATCATGCAAATCCTTTCTGATACCCAGGTGTGTCAAATCAATCCTATATTTTAAGGTATCTTTCGTCTTGCCTTCAATGTTAAGAAGTGTGCCGATAATGCTGTCACATATATTTTTCTCGATGTGCATCACATCAAGATTATGCTGCAGATCCAAATCTTTACAATACTCCAAGTCCCACAAAGTGGACATGCGGGTAAACAATAATCTCTCTTCTACCGTGCCACGCTTCCTTTTCCCGCTACCATTACCAGGATGGTTTCCTGGTGTAATATGCCTGACCTTCTCTAATTCCACTTGCAACTCATCGGCGGTGAGCCTCTTTGGCGCATCACGGTTTTCATGCTTTGCATTGAACACATGTCTTCGGTATTTTCTAGGATGCGGCTTGTCTTTGGGAAGGAAACGGCGGTGTCCAATGTAACATATCTTGCTAAGTATTGCATACGACAGCGGATTCCTGTCACAGCAAACACATGCATTGTAACCATGTGTCGTTCGCCCTGACATAGTGCCCAAAGCCGGATAATCATGGATGCACCAAATTACAACAGCAGGCAGAAAGAAATCAACTGGTGGGCTGCTATATAGGTCTCGAGTGAGAACACCCTTCCATAGCTGTTGAAGTTCCTCCACAAGAGGCTTCAAGAACAAATCAAAATCCTTTCCAGGACTTTTTGGACCTGGGATGAGCAAGGCCATCATGTAGTTTGATTCTTTGGTGCAGACATTTGGAGGCATGATGTAAGGGATAACAAGCACTGGCCACATGCTATATGTGGCACTCTGGTGGCCAAATGGGTTAAATCCATCTGAAGCTAAGCCAAGTCTAATGTTTCTCGGGTCAGCAGCAAACTCTTTGTGTTTATCATTGAAGCTTTTCCACTCACTACCATGAGATGGATGGCTCATTACATTCTGATCTCTGTACTCCTGGTTCCT
>NW_021222819.1:0-917 GCF_002162155.2 Triticum dicoccoides
ACTACTTGATAGTTTAGTGCACCATGCTTAACGGCTTAGAATCGGGACTTCAAAGACGTTTTGAACGTCATGGACCATATGAGATGTTCCAGGAGTTGAAGTTAATATTTCAAGAAAATACCCGAGTTGAGAGATATGAAGTCTCCAACAAGTTCTATGGCTAAAAGATGGAGGAGAATCGCTCAACTAGTGAGCATGTGCTCAGATTGTCCGGGTACTAAAATCGCTTGAATCAAGTGGGAGTTAATCTTCTAGATAAGATAGTGATTGACAGAATTCTCTAGTCACCATCACCAAGTTAGTAGAACTTTGTGATGAACTATAGTATGCAAGGGATGACGAAAACGATTCCCAAGCTCTTTGTGATGTTGAAATCGATGAAGGTAGAAATCAAGAAAGAGCATCAAGTGTTGATGGTTGACAAGATCAGTAGTTTCAAGAAAAGGGCAAAGGGAAAGAAAGGGAACTTCAACTAGAATGACAAGCAAGTTGTCACTCCCACGAAGAAGCCCAAAGCTGAACCAAAGCCTGAAACTGAGTGCTTACACTGCAAAAGAAATGGTCACTGGAAATGGAAATACCCTGAATATTTGGTGGATAAGAAGGATGGCAAACTGAACAAGGGTATATTTGATATACAGGTTATTGATGTGTACCTTACTAGTGTTTATAGTAACCCCTGAGTATTTGATACTTGTTCCGTTGCTAAGATTAGTAACTCGAAACAGGAGTTACAGAATAAACAGAAACTAGTTGAGGGTGAAGTGACGATGTGTGTTGGAAGTGGTTCCAAGATTGATATGATCATCATCGCACACTCCCTATACTTTCGGGATTAGTGTTGAACCTAAGTAAATGTTATTTGGCGTTTGCGTTGAGCATGAATATGATTTGATCATGTTTATTGCAATACGGTT
>NW_021222820.1:0-2398 GCF_002162155.2 Triticum dicoccoides
CTATTGAACTCCTGCAACAACTGGCTCTGGACCCTGTTGCTAAACCCAATCACCAATTGCTGCAAGGGATAATTAGATATAAAGGAGCCATATGGATAGTTAATAAGCAAGAGTTACATGATAAAATCTTTGCTGCCTTCCATGACAGTCCAGTAGGTGGCCATTCAGGATTTCCTGTTACTTATCACAGGATACATTCTCTGTTTAGATGGTCAGGAATGAAGAAATTCATCAAAGATAAAGTACAATCTTGCATTATCTGTCAACAAGCTAAGCCAGAAAGGGTTCACTACCCAGGGTTGTTGTCCCCTCTGCCAGTTCCTAAGAAAGCCTGGGAATATGTTACTATGGATTTCATTTCTGGTCTGCCAGTCTCAGGTCAATTTGATTGCATCTTCTTGGTTATTGACAAGTTTACTAAATATGGCCATTTCATGCCCTTGAAACATCCTTTCACTACTACTAAGGTTGCCGAAGTGTTCCTTGATAATGTGTACAAGTTGCATGGGATGCCAGAGTATATAGTGTCTAACAGAGACCCTGTTTTCACTAGTGCATTTTGGCAAACTTTGGTCAAAAGAACTGGCACCCAGCTTAATATGAGTACTGCTTACCATCCAGCTACTGATGGACAGACTGAGAGAGTGAATCAACAGGTTGAGTGTTATCTCAGGAGTTTTATTAGTGCACATCCTAAACAGTGGAGCAAGTGGCTTGCAATGTGTGAATTCTGGTATAATACTAACTGGCACTCTGCAGTGGGCAAGACTCCCTTTGAGATTTTGTATGGCCACTCTCCCAGGTACTTTGGCATCACTGCTAGTGACACTGTAGCTTCTCCTGATATCCAACAGTGGCTATTAGAAAGGCAGACTGTGTTAGATTCTGTCACCCAACATCTGCACAGGGCTCAACAGAGAATGAAAGCTCAAGATGATAAGCACCGGACTGAACGTGTCTTTGACGTTGGTGAAATGGTTTTTCTCAAGCTCCAACCTTATGTCCAATCCTCAGTTGTTCGTCGAGCAAACCACAAACTCTCCTTCAAATACTTTGGTCCATATAAAATTCTGGGCAAGATAGGTGAAGTGGCATACAAGCTGGAGTTGCCTGCTACTAGCAAAGTCCATCCAGTTTTCCATGTATCACAACTCAAAAAAGTGATCTCTCCTGGTACAACGGTTGTTCCTAATCTTCCGTCCCAGTTTTCTGATCTGCAGGTGCCAGTGCAAGTTCTTCAATCTCGAGTGCGTCAGTTGGTCAGAAAACAGTGGCGCAGGGCCTGATATTGTGGAGTGATTCTTTCTCCGGACGAAGCTACATGGGAAGACCTGGAGTCTCTGCGGCAACAATTTCCTCGCGCTGCGGCTTGGGGTCAAGCCGCTACTCAACGAAGGGGGGATGTCAGTGAACCACTGTCTACCAAGGTGATTGCTGACGAAGGAGGAACTACAGCGACTACAACTGGTGTCGACAACAGCAAGACAGCTACAGCGCCAGAGCCAAGGCCCAAGTCCACTCGGCCCAGTAAAATACCCCAGTGGCTTGCAAGCCCGAACTGGGCCCGTTGATTCGGATGTAATAGTACTTATAGCCGTTAGTTGCTTTCCTTTTGCTTTCGGCGATGGACTCGGTGGCTACGGCCAACCTTGTATCTGGTACAGACGTGAGGGTGGTTGGGAGGAACACGCCTGCCAAATTCAAATTCTAGACCGATTCCCCAATTTTCGCCATGGCCATGTGAGCTAGATCTAAGTACCTCACACATCATGTTGCGTGAGCATGGCGTGAGTACCCTGTTTGGATCTCTCAGAAGTGTCTCCTTTGGAACAACATGCATGTTTCTGCAGTGTTGATCAGTACATCAATTCTTCCCCACTGTAACAAACTTACTTCAGAGTCTGGGATTCGATTATTGCATTTCCAGCTTCCGCTAGCAAGCACGAACCTGAGAAGAAGTTGTACTGTTGTTGCAACTGCTGCTTGCTTCAGTCTCGACAAGTTAGCTGGCTGTGACACGACATTCTAATTCCTAACTGTAGCTTGTTAACCCTGACGAAACTGGAGCACTGCTTCTGGTTCAGATATGTCCTGCTAGTAGTAATTAGTGTTAAGCAGCACAGTTTCGATATATATAAATTTTCGATTCTTGGATTGTACAGTACTTATGTGTGAATGGAAGGATTGTAGGTCTTTGTTTTCTTTGGCCTTCTTAAATTTGTTCCAGCTTTCGGTTCCTTTGCCTTTGTATCAGAATGTGTGCTGCAACTGCAAGTGGCAGTGGAACACATAGAGAAGAATAATCAACGAGTTTTTTTAAGGCAAATGTTTTTTTCATTGTAATTATTTTCTGAGGCAAAAATAATCAACGAGTATAGTTCCAGGCTGGCATGGGCCA
>NW_021222821.1:0-2910 GCF_002162155.2 Triticum dicoccoides
AACCACAGTTCATAAGGCATCCTCTCAACGGATTTTGATGGTGCCCTATTTAACGTGAATGCGGCCGTCTCTAAAGCATAACCCCAAAACGATAGCGGTAAATCTGTAAAAGACATCATAGATCGTACCATATCAAGTAAAGTACGATTACGATGTTCGGACACACCATTACGCTGTGGTGTTCCGGGTGGCGTGAGTTGCGAAACTATTCCGCATTGCTTCAAATGTAGACCAAACTCGTAACTCAAATATTCTCCTCCACGATCAGATCGTAGAAACTTTATTTTCTTGTTACGATGATTTTCAACATTAATCTGAAATTCTTTGAACTTTTCAAATGTTTCAGACTTATGTTTCATTAAGTAGATATACCCATATCTGCTTAAATCATCTGTGAAAGTGAGAAAATAACGATATCCGCCACGAGCTTCAACATTCATTGGACCACATACATCTGTATGTATGATTTCCAACAAATCTGTTGCTCTCTCCATAGTACTAGAGAACGGTGTTTTAGTCATCTTACCCATGAGGCACGGTTCGCAGGTACCAAGTGATTCATAATCAAGTGGTTCCAAAAGTCCATCAGTATGGAGTTTCTTCATGCGCTTTACACCGATATGACCTAAACGGCAGTGCCACAAATAAGTCGCACTATCATTATCAACTCTGCATCTTTTGGCTTCAACATTATGAATATGTGTATCACTACTATCGAGATTCATCAAAAATAGACCACTCTTCAAGGGTGCATGACCATAAAAGATATTACTCATATAAATAGAACAACCATTATTCTCTGATTTAAATGAATAACCGTCTCACATCAAACAAGATCCAGATATAATGTTCATGCTTAACGCTGGCACCAAATAACAATTATTTAGGTCTAATACTAATCCCGATGGTAGATGTAGAGGCAGCGTGCCGACTGCGATCACATCGACTTTGGAATCATTACCCATGCGCATCGTCACCTCGTCCTTCGCCAGTGTTTGCTTAATCCATAGTCCCTGTTTCGAGTTGCAAATATTAGCAACAGAACCAGTATCAAATACCCAGGTGCTACTGTGAGCTCTAGTAAGGTACACATCAATAATATGTATATCACATATACCTTTATTCACCTTGCCATCCTTCTTATCCGCCAAATACTTGGGGCAGTTCCGCTTCCAGTGACCAGTCTGCTTGCAGTACAAGCACTCAGTTTCAGACTTAGGTCCATACTTGGGTTTCTTCTCCTGAGCAGCAACTTGCTTGCTGTTCTTCTTCAAGTTCCCCTTCTTCTTCCCCTTGCCCTTTTTCTTGAAACTAGTGGTCTTGTTGACCATCAACACTTGATGCTCCTTCATGATTTCTACCTCCGCAGCTTTTAGCATTGCGAAGAGCTCGGGAATTGTTTTATCCATCCCTTGCATATTATAGTTCATCACGAAGCTCTTGTAGCTAGGTGGAAGTGATTGGAGAATTCTATCAATGACGCAATCATCCGGAAGATTAACTCCCAGTTGAATCAAGTGATAATTATACCCAGACATTTTGAGTATATGCTCACTGACAGAACTGTTCTCCTCCATCTTGCAGCTATAGAACTTATTGGAGACTTCATATCTCTCAATCCGGGCATTTGCTTGAAATATTAACTTTAACTCCTGGAACATCTTATATGCTCCATGACGTTCAAAACGTCATTGAAGTCCCGGTTCTAAGCCGTAAAGCATGTCAAATTGAACTATCGAGTAGTCATCAGCTTTACTCCGCCAGACGTTCTTAACGTCGTCAGTTGCATCTGCAGCAGGCCTGGCACCCAGCGGTGCTTTCAGGACGTAATTCTTCTGTGCAACAATGAGGATAATCCTCAAGTTACGGACCTAGTCCGTGTAATTGCTACCATCATCTTTCAACTTTGCTTTCTCAAGGAACGCATTAAAATTCAACGGAACAACAGCACGGGCCATCTATCTACAATTAAACGTAAACAAGCAAGATACTATCAGGTACTAAGTTCATGATAAATTTAAGTTCAATTAATCATATTGCTTAAGAACTCCCACTTAGAAAAAGATCCCTCTAATCTTCTAAGTGATCACGTGATCCAAGTCAACTAAACCATAACCGATCATCACGTGAAATGGAGTAGTTTTCAATGGTGAACATCACTATGTTGATCATATGTACTATATGATTCACGCTCGACCTTTCGGTCTCAGTGTTCCGAACCCATATCTGCATATGCTAGGCTCGTCAAGTTTAGCCTGAGTATTCTGCGTGTGCAAAACTGGCTTGCACCCGTTGTAGATGGACGTAGAGCTTATCACACCCGATCATCACGTGATGTCTGGGCACGACGAACTTTGGCAACGGTGAATACTCAGGGAGAATACTTTCATCTTGAAATTTAGTGAGAGATCATCTTATAATGCTACCGTCAATCAAAGCAAGATAAGATGCATAAAAGATAAACATCACATGCAATCAATATAAGTGATATGATATGGCCATCATCATCTTGTGCTTGTGATCTCCGTCTCTGAATCATTGTCATGATCACCATTGTCACCGGCGCGACACCTTGATTTCCATCATAGCATCGTTGTCGTCTCGCCAATCTTATGCTTCTACGACTATCGCTACCGCTTAGTGATAAAGTAAAGCATTACAGCGCGATTGCATTGCATACAATAAAGCGACAACCATATGGCTCCTGCCAATTGCTGATAACTCGGTTACAAAACATGATCATCTCATACAATAAAATTTAGTATCATGTCTTGATCATATCACATCACAACATGCCCTGCAAAAATAAGTTAGACGTTCTCTACTTTGTTTGTTGCAAGTTTTACGTGGCTGCTACGGGCTTAAACAAGAACCAATCTTACCTACGCATCAAAATCACAACGATAGTTT
>NW_021222822.1:0-840 GCF_002162155.2 Triticum dicoccoides
GCGATCTGCGGAGGGCTCGACTTCTTGCCCTGCACGGGCGTCAGTGTCATGGACCACTGCAACGGGCTATTGCTTTGCCGCGGTCTGAGGCACGAGCACGACCATGCACTGCCGCGCGATTATGTTGTCAACCCGGCCACACGTCGGTGGGCGCGTCTGCCCCAACACCCTCGGCCGCACATGCCGGGTTCCGACGAGAGCGCGTACCTCGCGTTCGAGCCAGGCATGTCACCACACTATGAGGTCGTTCTGATCCCGCTCGTGTTGTCCGCCGGCGTGTCGAACGATGACACATTGCTTGGATCGGAGTGGCCCCCCGCGTCATACGTCATTGATGTGTTCTCGTCAGTTACTCGGTGGTGGGACAAGACGACCTTTGTTCGGGAAGGGGAGACCGCAGGGATCATTGACTACATGGATTCGGATTGGTCGTATAATCAATATCATTATCATGCGGTCTACTGGCAAAGCAATCTCTATATCCATTGCCAGCATGGCTATCTCATGAGGTACTACTACTTGCTCCTCGGTCATTATTCCTGTTTAGCATAAGTCAAATATTGTGGGATTTGCAAATCAAAGTCAAATATTGTGATGTTCCCTCCACACCAATTCTTCTGAGTTTTCCATAAGGCCACAGCGTAATGCTAAGAATTCTTAGGAATTAGTTCAATGTATGGAAAGAGTCATAAGAATCTAGTACCGCCATTCCGGCCCATTAAATGAATGTCATACATGGGCATAATAACATAGGAAAAATCCCATGGTAATTATCTAAGAAATACTGCTAAAATATATGCTGCTATGATTCTTACCTGGTGTTATTAATCTGTCTTATCT
>NW_021222823.1:0-1033 GCF_002162155.2 Triticum dicoccoides
TTTCTTGGACTATTACTCAGTTTTGGGGTCACGTAGTGATTTCCACGATCGACGAACACCGGTGTGTTTATGTGTCGGTCATCAACATTCGCAGTTTTGGTCGATTCTGGCCGTTTCATGGACTACTACTCACTGATTTGGGGTCCCTGAGCGATTTCCATGATTGACGAACCCCGGGGTGCGTTCATGTATCATTGATCAATAACCCTAGGTTTTACCGATTCAGGGCTCTTTCATGGACTATTACTCACCGTTTTGGAGTCCCAAAGCGATTTCCATGGTTGTCGAACCCCAAGGTGTGCTTACGTGTTGGTCGTCAAGGCTCGCAGTTTGGGCCGATTCTGGCCAGTTTCTTGCACTATTACTCAGTTTTGGGGTCCCGAAGAGATTTCCACGATTGACGAAAATCGGGGTGCGTTTACGTGCCGGTCATCAACAGTCACAGTTTTGGCTGATTCTGGCCCGTTTTGTGGACTATTACAAACTGTTTTGGGGTCCCAGAGTGATTTCCATGATATACAAACCCCGTGGTGCGTTTACGTGTCGGTCATCAACACTCGTGGTTTTTGTGGATTCTGGCCCTTTTCATGGACTATTACTCACCTTTTCAAGGACCGAAAGCGATTTCCATGGTTTTCGAACCCCAAGGTGCGCTTACATGGCGGTCATCAACAATCGCAGTTTTGGCCGATTCTGGCCCGTTTCTTGGACTATTACTCAGTTTTGGGGTCACGTAGTGATTTCCACGATCGACGAACACCGGTGTGTTTATGTGTCGGTCATCAACATTCGCAGTTTTGGTCGATTCTGGCCGTTTCATGGACTACTACTCACTGATTTGGGGTCCCTGAGCGATTTCCATGATTGACGAACCCCGGGGTGCGTTCATGTATCATTGATCAATAACCCTAGGTTTTACCGATTCAGGGCTCTTTCATGGACTATTACTCACCGTTTTGGAGTCCCAAAGCGATTTCCATGGTTGTCGAACCCCAAGGTGTGCTTACGTGTTGGTCGTCAAGGCTCGCAGTTT
>NW_021222824.1:0-1550 GCF_002162155.2 Triticum dicoccoides
CTTTTTCTTGGACAATAGGTAAGAAAGTAAATCTAATCTAGGAAAACTGGAAATTCTCACCGAGCAACCTGAAAACTGATACCACTTGATAGAGGCGGGGGTGTCCCGATCTTTCGATGAGATGGTAACTATCGATTTGGTGGAGACGACTTTGACGATCCGACTACAAACGTGCACGACGTTGCGCCTTAGCAATCGCTAAACCAATCTCCAGAGGTTATTGACCACGCCGGTGCACGATCAACCTGACCACGAAGGTCTATTCCTGCAAGCAATCGAAGAACGAGCAAGAATATGATAAAAGCAATCTGAATATTGCAAATATGTATGAAGTATTGATAATGGTGGGGATCCGAAAGCGGTCTTGGTCTGGTCGTTGGACACAAACGAAGTACACGAAGTTGCTTTGGCTAACTTTTAACTAAACAAATCCCCAGGAAAAGCTACTAGATGGATCTACTTATATAGGAGCAAGGGGTGGCGGCCAAGGAGGTGGGAGGACGTCCCAAGACAGCCTAAAACTAAATCTAGGTCGTACAAGGCCAATGGGCCCAAGTGGAGGTGATGTAACACCTTTGGACTTGTAGTTTGACTCGGATTCTGCTGCAGCATCAGATTGTTTCGTCCACAACTCAACGCTCCGGACGAATTTGAAGGTGATTCCAATTGGGTTGGAAAGTGCACGAAATCTAGTTTCCAACAAAAAAAGAATCACCCAATTCGGAGTCCGTATGAAAAACTTGTGTGCGGTTTGAGTCAGGTATGTCTGTGCAGTCCGAATCTGAATCCAGAACGTGAGAGACTTGGACTCTATCTTCTCTTGGGCCAAAAGTGACGTGAGAGAACTTTTTGGACAGCAAATAAACATCTCTTTCTTCCTTATCTTCATATGTGGATTGTACAAATGTCCCATACACCTGCAATTAGACAAAACACAAAAGTGTGTGAAGTATTTTTGTTCTGGATAACATAAATAGATTATTGAATAGTTTGCACTAGAAATCACCTGACAAATATGCATATATGCAATATTTTTGGTCATATCCAAGGTAGTCATGTCCTCATCAACACCATGGTAGAAACAATCACTATACTCTTGTTCATAAGGATAAAAATATTACTTTGCTTCCTATGACTCCTGATTCCATTTTGAAAGATGATATTAATAGAGCTAATAAAGCAAAACAGGAGAAGAATAAGAGTGAAAATCAGATTGTGGCAAAAGAATTTGAGCAACAAATGAAGCCTAATAATAAACCATCTAGTGTTGCTTCTGAAATTAAATTGAAAAGTGCATGTTTATTTGCCACCAAATCTGATATTGATGAGCTAGATTTCAGCAAATCTGTTTGCTATGCTTTTGTGTGCAAAGAGGCATTATTTTCATTCGAGGACGTGCCTTCCTCTTTGCCTCCTGCTGTCACTAACATTTTGCAGGAGTTCGCTGACGTTTTTCCACAAGACGTGCCACCGGGATTACCGCCTATTTGAGGGATTGAGCATCAGATTGACTTAATTCCCGGTGCTTCACTGCCAAACCGTGCACCATA
>NW_021222825.1:0-384 GCF_002162155.2 Triticum dicoccoides
AATCACTCCGGGACCCCAAAACAGTGAGTAACAATCCACGAAACGTGCCAGAATCGGCCAAAACTGCGAGTATTTATGCCCGACACGTAAGTGCACCTTGGGGTAGGTCAATCGTGGCAATCACTCCGAGACCCCAAAACAGTGAGTAATAGTCCACGAAACGGGCCAGAATCGGCCAAAACTGCGAGTGTTGATGCCCGACACGTAAGTGCACCTTGGGGTTCGTCAAGCGTGGAAATCACTCCGGGACCCCAAAACAGTGAGTAACAATCCACGAGACGGGCCAGAGTCGGCCAAAACTGCGAGTGTTGATGACCGACACGTAAGCGCACCTTGGGGTTCGTCAATCATGGAAATCACTCCGGGACCCCAAAAACAGTGAGT
>NW_021222826.1:0-1238 GCF_002162155.2 Triticum dicoccoides
CCATTAGTCATTAGTACCAATATCGGAGCGAATTTCTCTTTTTAATTGAAATATCTTGGTTTAAACAAAGGTGAAATTGGTGTAAAAGTATCACTCATCGGGTTCCAACTGAGAGGAAGGCGATTGAGGAGGAAGGCGATACAGTGGACCAAATCAGATCAACACACAACAAGTCGCCATGGTCTGTGAAGATGGAACTGGAGCCATGGGGCGACTTGGGATGGTTGAATAAATTCATGATTCACGAAGGTTGGAGGCGGATGAGTCACACGTGAAAAGGAAAGAATGATGCTTCCAAATCCATCAGTTCTTCTTCGGAAGTTGCTCCCACTAAATTCTGCATGAACAGTTCCTCCACAAAGATCTCTGCATATTCCCCATGTGGACTTGCATGTACTGTCTTCTCAACAGTTGCATCATCATGGAGAAAGAGCAAACCATCCCTCGATGCTTTTCCTGGAACAAGCCAGTGCATTTTATAACTAAATTTGCCCTTGCAGTTCCCTCTTTCTACCTGATGCATATCTTTTGAATGCAGTAATAACTCTTTATAAGTCATAACCACTTTGCTTCTCTCCACAAGTAACCTAGCCATCAGTCCATCGTTGTATTCAATCAAGCCATTCGATGTCTCGAATTTGCCAAAATAGAGCAGTTAAACACTAAAGCATTCCTCTGGATTTCCCCTGGACAAAAAAGTGAAGCTTCATATCAGTACACACAAAATCAGTCGTTACAACAGTACACAAATAATTCAAACTTTATATCACTGCACAAGAAAATCAAACTTTATATTAGTACACCACCACACTCTAGTTTCTCTCTTCTCATTATATGCACGTATAGGCCAAGTTTCCCATCACTACTAGGAAAAACCTTATGCACAGGAGCTTACCAGTAGCGTTGTTTAGAAGGCAGCACTGCTACTAACTATCAGTAGCGCTTGGGAAGAAAGACCGTTGCCGGGAGGCTAGGTATACTAGTAGCGCTTATACGTAAAAAGCGCTACTGCTATTGATCATAGCAGTAGTGGGGGTTGTGAACGAGCGCTACTACTAAGGACACCTTATCCAACCCGCCCGCGCGCGTCCTCACTCTCCCCCTCACACTCACTCACTCTGTCGCGCGCCGTCGCCCACCGTCGCCAACCAACGCCCCAAGGTCCCTCCTCCTCCTCCTCCCTCCGTCAGATCCCTCATCCTCCCTCCTCCTCCTCCTCCTCCTCCTCCACCCTCCTC
>NW_021222827.1:0-7354 GCF_002162155.2 Triticum dicoccoides
TAAATCAAGGATTTGATTGAATATCTCGAGCATCCTTATATCTATAAAATAAATGGAGAATATGTCATGCCGCTGTGTGTCTGTAAGCCATGAATGTATTTCAATGTTATGAATAATCAACAATATCTTTTTTCATCACTCTGATATGATGCCGTATGCTATTTTGGTTATTATGTATCATATTTCCCATAACGAGCGAAAATTCAGGGTTCTTTTTCCCCTTCTCCGATACAATAGACGATTATCTAGTAATTTAATGTAAGTTTGCTGGTTTGGTTGAACACGTTGGGAAATTCCTCATATATAGTGCTTGTGTGCAATACATCTGTGGCACTATAATGTCTGCCATCGGTTATGACGAAAAAGGGGTTCCCCGCTTTATATTATATAAAGCAACCATCACCGCATTACAACCGTGTAGACCGATATAAACACACGCCACCACCGCACACAACACACACGCAAGACAAGATACAAAGGTGTCAGGCACTAACACACCACCCCACCGACTACCAAACTAACTACACATATGCGAAAAAGACCGTTTGGAGCCGATGGAGACCTCCACCATGAACCACAATGAAGAGGTGTGACCAACAACGATGAAGCCAGGACTCCAAAATGGTGTCTCCCAGAAGGGTACGACCACTGATAGCCGCCACCGCCCGATCATGTAGATCAACTTTTCATCCGGAGCATGATGAAAGGAGCCAGAACGCCGCGACGAAGCCTACAGGAAGGATACGACGTCAATAGATGCTGCCACCATCGGCCAGTACACGGATTGGGCAAGTGATGCACCCCAGCGTTCACACCTCCGCCGCACCCTAGCTCCGCTAAACACCCGCAACCAAGCCACCCGCGTGGCCATGGCTGCCCGCTCGCACCTGAGACGCACACTCCGCCTAGGAATGTCGCGCCTCCTGCCGCCAGGGCTGCCGCCCTGCATTCAAACCCCTCCAAGACCAGCCAAAGTTTTCGGCTTTGGTCCAAAAGGCAGCCCCCAACCTACGGGGCCGAAGCATATGTCCTGCCTAGAACACCGCTGGAGCTATGGCAGCGCGCACATGCATGGAAAGGGGGACGAAGGGGAGAGGACGTAGGCATCCACGACCAGCACACCCTTGCACCGCCATCCCTCTCACAAACCTCCCCACCGAGCACCCCATGTGCTGCCCCACCTCGGCGGACGGCATAGCTCA
Source organism: Triticum dicoccoides (assembly GCF_002162155.2). NCBI lineage: Eukaryota > Viridiplantae > Streptophyta > Magnoliopsida > Poales > Poaceae > Triticum > Triticum dicoccoides. Next base: position 1,203 of record NW_021222827.1, read on the forward strand.
ACACGCGAGACCACCAACGACACCCGACCACCGGCGAGGACAACCCCGTGAAACGCCGGCATCGACCAAAACTGCTCACCGGGGATCCCACCTTCGAGCTCGCTGTTGTCCGCCGTCGGAGCAACCGAAGCTAACCAGCCCGCCCTTTGTTCTACTGCTGCTACGCCTCCACCACCACCAGCAGAGGCCACGACGGGGGCAGCTGCCCGTAACCCATGTCGTCCGGATCTAGATCTAGAAGCCTAGATCACCGTCGTCGCAAGCGCCCAGGCGCGCCCATCCACCAAGCTGCCAGGCAACTGGGCAGCAGGGTGGTGGAGCACAGCGTCCACCCACTATATTACCATGGCACACGGCCCCCGCCATGTTCTGGCTCAGGTCACCGGCCCTCACCAGCCCCGCATGGGCAAGAAGAGCCAGAGGCCCCACCGCTGGCGGAGATGGTTGGGCTTTTCCTGACCGCACCGTCAAGCGGCGGTGAGGGCCAGTGGGATTGAGGGTCCCCCCGGTCACCTCGTGGGAGGAGGGAGGAGGATTTCTCTTCCTAGTCATGTCTGCCATTGGTTATGATGCGTGGGCAACCTAATTGACTAGAAGATGGACAAGGGGCCCACAAGCCCGGGGGTGCAGCCTAACCCCTGGTCCACCACCCAGGCTTGTGGGGCCCCTGCAGCTCCGTATGACATAATTCTTGTCCTATAAATTCCCAATATTCCCGACACCCTCAGAGAGACAAACAAGAGAATTTTATCGCCACTGCAAGTCTCTGTTCCGAACCGATCCCATCTGGAGCCCTGTTTTGGAGCTCTATCGGAGGGGGAAACCGTTGGGTGGCCATCTGCATAAACCTTGCTGCCTCCATGTTGATGTCTGAGTAGTTACTTCAGGATCTACGGTTCCATAGTAGCAGCTGGATGACTTCTTCTCTCTCTCTATCTCTCTTGGATCTTCAATACAATGATCTCCTCTAAGATCAATCCGATGTAATTCTTATGGTGTCTTTGTTGTGATCCGATGATTTGTGGATTTATGACCAGATTGTTCATTGAATAGAATTGGAGTTTCTTTGTTGTATGATTAAGTAACTATGTGTACGTTTTGAGTTATTTGTCTTCCCTGGCCGAGATAGATGGGTAATTCTTTAGAGGGAGTGGTGCATAGTAGTAGGTTCAACCTCACGGTGATATTGCCCAGTGACAAAAAGGGTGCAAAGGCACATGATGTGTTGTTGCTACTAAGGATAAAACAACGGGGATTGATCTTATTGCTACGTTTCTTTCTGTTGAGCTACATCAGGTCATCTTGCTTATTGCGTTACTCTATTTCTTGCCAACTTAACACTGTGACATGCATGCTGGATAGCGGTCTTGGGGTGGGGTAATAGTAGTAGATGCAGATGGATTATGGTCTAATTGTCATGCACATGATGCCTATACAAGATTATGCCATGAATGATATTTATTTGTCAATTGCCCAACAATAATTTGTTTACTATGCCATTACCTGCTTTCGAGAGAGAAGTCACTAGTGAACCTATGGCACCCGGGTCCATTCTCTATTATTATTTGTGTTGCTCTATTGCTCTCTTTACTATTTTGCCATTTGACATATCATTGTCTATCACTATTTGCTTTTAACTTTGTAACTAGCAAGACGAGGGGATTAACAACCCCCTTGCCAAGTTGGGGGCAAGCATTTATTTTGTTTGTGTGCAGGTGCTGCTTATCTTGCTAGCTTGTGGACTCTTACTGGTTCGATAAACCTTGGTTCTTAACTGAGGAAAATACTTTTTACTGTTGTGCTACATCACCCTTCCTATTATGGGATTAGCAGGGAACTGGTGTTGCATGAACTCATTTGTAAAGCATCGAGGGTGTGTAGCTCCTCAGACACTTGCAGTCGTGTGGCGTACGTCCGACATCGTTGTTGTGCAGTCGCAAGTGTAGTCGCGCACATCGCCATTCTTTGCTAGCTACGCAAAATATCCTGTCTGTCTAGCAGGTGGGCATTGCCGAGACTTGTAGGTTGATTGATGTGGGGTTTCGGAGCTTAAGGGCCACTTCCCCTTGGGTTTGTATCTCGTGGTGGTCCGTGGTGGATTGACTCCACCTCGGGCTCCATGCGCCTCGAAGGCATATTTTTCAGTGCCTATTTGTCGGTCTCTGCACTAGGGAGGACGGTCGAGGCTTTCAACCCAGTTACGTTTTGAAAGCGCACTGTCCTCGGTCTCCGCATCCATCTAGTCTAGCAAGTTGCCATGGGGTAAGATCTGTTAGCACCAGTCTGTTCGAGCTTGTTCTCGGGCCTGCTCGGCCCTAAGGAGCTCGTTCCATATGTCGTTTAGCTCATCTTCTTCGGTCTTGAGATGTTGGGACTTCTTTTTGATGCTTTTGGTCGTACTAGCCAATCACTTGCACATAGTTTTGAGCTGGGGTACCTCAAGGGGTAGCTCGAAAGCGTCATACTCATCGGGGCCAAGGCTTCCTTCCTCCTCATCCTCCAAATCATATTCTCCGTCGTTAGGGTCATCATCGTCCCCATTGATCATGTCGTCGCCGTTGTTATTGCCGGCGCCATTGTCTAGTGTGTGGAATAACTATTTTCCCGTGTCTTTGTGGAAATTGGTTATCTGTGGGGGAGACAACAATTCATTGGACAATATGGAAACTAGGAACTCGGCTTGCTTTAATAAAAAAAAAATCCTAGATGATCATGTTGTCGTATTCTAGAGCCTAATAGTTGGAGCATTTTGCAGAAACACGAGATGGGGGAAGGGTTGAAGAAAGGGTGTTAAAGATCAATCTGGTGATTCAGGAGGAGTATGCCTGAGGCCATGGTTGGAACCCGGTTGTGCTCAGGATTGTAGTGTGAAAACTTGAATGTGCAAAAGTTTCTTAGTAGAGTTGTTCTTGTGGTCACTCCCTTTCTGGTGCATGTGAGACTTAGTTTATTGCTCCTCCGCTGTGAACCTGCTCTTTTGGTTGCTGATAGCTCTATTTTCCTGCATGTCTTGTTTCAGCTTCTTTTTGGTTCCAATCTCTTGTAAATTTGATTAGCCGTTTGTTTAATGGAAATTGATGAGGAGGCAAATTCTCTAAAAAGAACTTATGATCGTTATTTTTTCTTCTTAAATTTAGAACTAGAAATATGATTTTTGCTACATTTCAGAAACTAGGCACACCAAACCAGGTTCCAGAAACCAGGTCCGACATATATAGACAGTATGCATAAATATACGAGAACAGATTATTATCTGAGTTGGCTCTTTGTAACAAGCTTGTGATAGAAGCATTTTATTTGTCTGATGGAAATATCTTGATCTTTTCCTTCACAAACCTACCAACGCGCACCTCTGACAAATTAATCAGTTTATGTGTGGCCACCCAGCCTAGTAACTGGATGCACTGTTTACATATGTCAATTGTATTAGGTGGATTCGTGCATGGATCGACGCACGTCGATGTCTTCCTTGTCGGCACAATCCGCTAGCTACCGTGTTGTCTTATGTTGCTGGATTTCATGACAAATCTGTTGGAAAATATATATTTTGTTTATATTAGTGGTCATAGTTTGAAAAGATAGATTGCATATATTTTATAATAACTTCTGGATAGAACAGGTTGATAAAAGTCCTTGCAAGATGTTAACTAGTCTTGCTAAGATCATATGAAAATTTCCTGCTCTCCATCATCATGGCCTCTGTGGCAGCTCTCCTTTTGGTTGGGCACTTCCTCCACTAATGCCGCTGCTTCCTCCTGAAAATACTCAACCACTTCGAGAGACATCTAACCAAGTAAATACCAGATTTGACGTGATGATAACGTACAGGGGCTGCTACATATAGCAGATGTATTAGGTGGATTCATGTGTGGATCGAGGCGCCTCGCTTTCTTCCTTCTTCACACACAATATGCCGTGTCGTCTTATGTTGCTGGGTTTCATGACAAATCTACAGGCAAATATATAATTTTATAGTTTGAAAACCTCGATTGCACACATTATTCTATATCAACTTATGGAAAGAACAGGAGTAGTAGTCAGTTTATATCTCTTAAGAAGTCATGCAGGCACCCATGAATCAAGCCCACGCATGAGTACGTGACAATATTTGATGGCCTTACATGACTTGGCTTTTCTCAACTGCTCTTTAACTAACTTTGTGCATACACACCAGACCACCAGTTCATATTCTGACCAAGTATGTGATACTGTATCTAATTAAAGTAGTGGAATTTCATTTGTTTATCTTGTCGCTGTTTCTTATCTTCAAAATAATTTCCTAAATGGCGACGGGTGGTGACTTTTCCTGGAACCAGCCCTGCATGCATTGTGGCGACTCAGGAGAGAGTTTCACATTGCTTCTTTGAAGGGAAAACGTGTCTTAAAGGGAACCTGTAAAGTTATGCAAAATAGTTTAATCAGCAGCCGGAGACCATTTCAATCTGTTGATCGGTTGCACTTGACTTTGTCTATTACTCACGAGTTCTGCGCCTATATAAACACATGCATCCCCTGCATGTTCAAACCATCGTCACTCACGCCACAAACAGAAATAGGAAGACGAGAGAACAGAAGAGCCAAAGACACTAAAACGAAATGGCATCCTCCTCTTCTTTTCTCCTCCTTGCTGCACTTCTTGCGTTAGTCTCATGGCAGGCCACTGCTTCTGATCCTAGCCCACTCCAGGACTTTTGTGTCGCCGACATGAATTCACCAGGTACTATCCGTTTTGTCATCATGTTTTCACCAAATACATATGTTGAAATCTATTTCTGGTAATTATATGCGAGTCGAAACAATGTAAAATCTGAGCTTACATGTACATCTCTTTTGCCCCCAGTCCGTGTCAATGGGTTTGTTTGCAAGAACCCGATGGAGGTCAATGCAGATGACTTCTTCAAGGCGGCCAACCTCGACAAGCCTAGGGTGCCAAACAAGGTTGGATCCAACGTCACTTTGATCAACGTCATGCAGATTGCTGGACTGAACACCCTCGGCATATCAATTGCGCGCATCGACTATGCTCCCTTGGGCCAAAACCCACCACATACGCACCCTCGCGCCACTGAGATCCTCACGGTGCTCGAGGGAACACTGTACGTTGGCTTTGTGACATCCAACCAGCCCGCCCCCAACAAAAACAAGTTCTTCTCCAAGGTGCTCAACAAAGGTGATGTGTTTGTCTTCCCCGTGGGGCTCATCCACTTCCAATTCAACCCCAACCCCCACCTGCCTGCTGTTGCAATTGCCGCGCTAAGCAGCCAGAACCCAGGGGCTATCACAATTGCCAATGCAGTATTTGGGTCAGACCCACCAATATCAGATGATGTTCTTGCCAAGGCATTTCAGGTGGAAAAGAACACAATAGACTATCTCCAGGCTCAGTTCTGGGAGAACAACCACTACTAAGACAGACATTTGTTAATTACCCCAAAGACCAGTGCACAAGTGAAGGACATGGTTGAGTTCCTAGATATGCATCCTAATCTATAAAATAAATGGAGCATATGTCATTCCATTGTGTGTCTGTAATCAGTGAATGTTTTTCTACCTTCTGAATAATTGACAATATTATATTTGTCACACTAATATGATCTCATTTGCTTCTTTTGGAATCTGACGTGTCTTATTTATCATAACAAATTAAAATTCTAGGTTCATTTCCCCTTGTTATGAAATAATAGATTATTATATGACAATTAATTATATGTTTAATGCTGGGGTGAACACCTAGGATTTTCTTGCAATACATGTGAAGTATGCCATGGTTGGAACCCTGTTGTGCTCAGGATTGAATGTGAATGTTGAATTTGCAAAGGTTGCTTCCTGGAGTCGTTGTTGAGGTATCCTGCTTCCTGGTGCATGTAATTAGTAAGTTACGGTCCCTTTCCTATCGAGCTTGCTTTAGTTGTTTTAGCTTCCTTTTGGTTCAAAACTCTTGTAAGTTCGATTGGCTGCTTCTTTAATGGAAACTGATGAGGTCGCTTGTTGTATTAAAAAACATATGAGCGTTATGTTTTTGTCTTATGTTAAGTACTATACTTTTTTTGCTAAGTTTTAGAAATTGGGCACAGTGGGGACCAGGTTCCAGGAAGCCGCTACAACATATATGGTAAACGTCCATAAATATACAAAACAAGTGATTATTACCT
>NW_021222828.1:0-5200 GCF_002162155.2 Triticum dicoccoides
GCTGCCTGATTTGTCTGACCGGCACCCGCACGGGCAACCCACATCCGCAGTCCATGACGGGTGAACCGCGGGTGCGCCCCCGGACCAGCGTCATGGAGCGGCATTGAGCTACCCGTGAATCGCCCTTTCGTGCGTCGCTCCGCACGAAAAGGGGAGGCCGGACTTGTCTGTCGGCGGCATTGGCCCCCGAGGCAAGACGTTATGCCAAAAAAAGAAAATATATTTTATCATGAATCTAATGCTACTATTTATTTATTTTTTGAGGGGACTAATGCTACTAATTTAATGGCATAAATATTGATATATTATTGTATAAATATGGTCAAATATAAAAAAAAATTGACTTTCTAACAAAGTTAAAAGTGCACTTTTTTTTCAAGGACGGAGGGAGTACGATGAGACGTAAAAGTGTACACGCGTGTTCGCTCTAGGGCCGAAACGGAATTCGCTCGCCACTTGGATAGACGGTTCAGTTACTAAGTTTTATCTTACTTTCTCAGATCAACAGCACCACACGTCCATAGGGACAAGCACTTCCATCATCATCCGAGTAGGTATTGTACTTTTTTTTTCGATAAAGGCTGGATTTTATTGACTCAAAGTGAAGCATCAAGAGGATACAAACAAATGAGTACACACCCGGCCTCTGCATAGTTAAGATGCACACAGCCAACATCAACGCACGCACACAAAACACGCCGGCAAATAGCGAAGTCATACTAGACCAAAGCTATGCATAGGCGAGGAAAAAAGAAAAAAGCCCCAAAGCGATCAGATCACGATCAGCAAACTATAACAATGACCATATCTGCACCGACAATCTCATGACACCACGCGGACGACGACGTTCTTCAACAGCAACGCCTTAAGGAAGGGAGCGACACTCAAGTGTCACCGTCACCGGATCCAGCCATCCAAGACTAGAATCTAGGTTTTCACCCCGAAGAATCAGTCCGAGCATTCCGAACAATGCCTTCAACAAGGTAACGATGTAAAAACATCGCCATTGTCAGGTATACCCAACACGGGCGAGACCAAGGCTTTCACTCCGGAGCTCTAGACTGGGTGCTCAAATAGCACCACCATCGAGGTCATTCATGTGTTGTTGCCACCACTTTTCCACGATCCCAGTAGCTACAGGCGATATGCCCGCCGCCACCGCACAACAATCCCTCTGCATCAAGACATCGTAGACGAAGGTATTATTGTTGTGGTGTCCGAGTAGGACACGAATCTGAATCCGACTTAGATTCATGCATGGCATCAAACAAATATCTCCGGCCTTTACTGCCGGGCTAGTCGCCCCATCAATCGCCAGCATCTAATCCGCACAATCCGTCGATTACAATCGGATCAACAAGCCTGACGCTCCCGGACCATGATGCCAGCATCCAAGGAAACTTTGCAGCAGCTGCTGAGCGGCTGGTCCATGCTCCCGGACGATCTCCTCCGCCTGGTCCACGCCAAGCTTACCGGCCCCGTCGATGGCGCCCGCTTCGCCGCCGTGTGCACATCGTGGCGCGCCATCGTGCTGACGCTCCCGTCACGTCTCCCATGGCTGATCCTAGACCCAAGCAGCCCCGACAAGGCCAAGCATGTGTACAGCCTCAAAGATGACACCATACTGCCGCCCATCCCGTTTCCGAGTGAGGCCGTCGGCAAGCGCTTCGTCGGCAGCTATGGTGGTGGCTGGGTCGTCCCGACCGATGCCCCGCTTAGGATCGTGAACCTCTTCTCCGGTGCCAAGGTGTTGCTTTCTACACAACAGAAAAAGGCCAGGATCGTGAACCAATTCACCGGTCCAGATCCAGACGGGGCGCCCTCTAGAGTGAGATGGAAGGACCCCCCTACACGGTTGGGAACCAGCAACCAGTTACATCCGTTGAAGATAATCTTCTCCGGGCCTCCCACCTCGAGCAGTTGCATCCTCGCTGCCATCACCGACGAGCGCGACGTCGCCATCTGCGTGCCTGGCCACCCGGAGCGTGAATGGACGAGGCGAAGATACGAGGAGGACGTAGTCTTGGATATCACCTTCTGCAATGGCGATCTCTATTGCCTCTTGGGATACACCAAACAACTTGTTAAGTGTGAGGCGAGATTAACCGAGTTCGGGGTGGCGGCGTTCGGGGCCAACCAATGGCTGGCCATGCCAAACCGCTACATGTTGATGGAGGGAAAATCGGAGCCGCATGCCACATACATTCTTGAGGTAAGGGGAAAACTTGTGATGGCAGTAAGGAGGATCAAGGGGCCGTGGCCAAGGCCGCATAACATCCGCGGGCCTTTTTTCTTGGTGTTTGTGCTCGTTGATGCTGGTACAGATGAAGCGACGACACATCACTCGTATAAGTGGAAAGAGATAAAAAGCCTCGGTGGCCATGCTTTATTCCTAGGCCCAACTTGCGCCAAGGCGATGCACCTATCGACGACAGATGAGCATGGCGATCTTCAAAGAAACTATATCTACTACTCTCACCATAACAGCTACATAGAGAAAAGACGGGGCAATGGTCCTAAAGGCCTCGAGAAGTTCTTTACAAGCTCCAACAATGATCATGTGTACTACAAGGAACATGAAAGCATTGATAACGTCCTTGTGGACGGGATTACACCGGTAGGGTACTACGTGAAGGGTGGTACTCATTCTCCGATGTGGCTTTTGCCTCCAAATCTTTAGCAAAGTTTGTTCTACTCCTAGTTCTCCAATTTTCTTATTTGGTTTTCTTCCTCGATAGTCATGTGACGACAAGAAGTATATATGTCCCAGACCACATATATCCAATCACTTCACGAAACTCTTTGCAGAAATTAATGTAATCCAGCTTGTGCAGGTTTAGACTTTTGTATATTTCCACATTTTTGTGTTTTCTGTTAGAATAATCGGAGGCGCGTAGTCAATATAACGAGGACCAAACAATCACACAAGGTATGACACCGAGATTTGGTAATAAGGTTCATTAACATGGGTACATCCCTGGGTCATGATTATGGGCACTCCTCCCCGCAACACCATCACAATACCGGGCACCGGCACCCCCTGCATACCGGTGCTATTATGTTGTCATTGGTCACTGTTTACCGCCGCATTATATAAGAGGCCTAGGATACAAGAGTCCTATTAGGACACTACGTCATTCCCTGTCGACACATCATACAACTCAGAGTCTAACTGTAACCTACCTTGTACAAAATATTCGACACAACTCTAATAAACTTTGCCTTAGCGAATATTTTCCCCACCTTGGATTCATACATGCATCGAACCTCATTGAGTGGTTGTATCATCGCTGCTTTCACTGGTAAGTATGAAGTCATGATTAACAGGTTTGGCCGCCTCAAGTGTGCATGGACATCAAAAAGATTTGGTAGAAAGGAGGTCATGGACATTGCATTTTACAAAGGCAATCTTTATTGCATCATGTCATGTACCAAGGAAATTTTCAAGTTCAAGGTCGGCATGGACGAATGCGGTTTTCAAAAGTGATGCCTGATGGTTGGATGTGCATAACCAGTGGGTCATGGATCAGCTTTACTTGGGAGCCGAGGGCGATCCAAACAGGCAAACACACATGGCATTTACATTGTTAAGCTACGTGGCAAGCGTGTGATGGTGGTGAGGAGGACCTGGTGCCATGGTTGTGCTCGCGCAACATCGGTGGGCCTTCTTTCCTTGTTTTCGATCTAGTTGACTTGATGCCGACATCAGCAGAGCGACTCCACATTAACATTACAAGTGGAAAGAAGTGAAGAGCATGCACGATTAAGCCTTGTTCTTGGGCCCGACTTGCTCGAAGGTGATGCACCTATCAACCATCGAGTGTGATGGTCTGCGCAAAAACCACATCTACTACTCACACTGTCAATGCTACACACAAAAGGAATGTTTGCCAGATGATGAATGGAGTTCTTGATGAGCGGTAATATCCATGGTCCCCATGTGTTCTACAAGAAGGATTGAAGCGTTGACGATGGTAGGGCACTACATGTTGAGTGGTGCTCAAACTCATCCTCCCACGTGTGTTTTGCCACCACATGTTTACTGCCTCCAGATGTTCAGCCAAGTTTGTTTTGGTTCTGCTTCTCATATTTTGCCATCTCGTGCTCTTTGCTTTCTCCTTCAACAATGATGTTATGGTGACGAGGAATGTGTTCCGGTCACATGCATCAAAAGGTTTTAGGGTTATCATTTTGTGCAACTCCTCGAAATACTTCATGTTATCTAGCTCATACTGATTTTTTTTTCTTATTTGATTGTTTTTTCATCAAGCGCATAATGAAAATTTAAGATTCACGTGGGTGAGATCGTGACATTACTCTAGAAAACGCGACGTAGTCCCTCCTTGCAAATGACTTGGTACTAGATGCTGATAATCTTGTCTATAATTAAGCTTGGTCAAAGTTTACAGAGTTTGACTTTGGACAAACTTATGTGCACTATAATATGGCAAGTAGGGAGTCACTTTTATTTATGTCCATATTACATTGATCAGCCTTTTCTTTTTCGATTTTAATCAAGCATTTGAAAAATATTAAGACGTGTATAGAGAAATGTTGACCATGTATTAAAAATGTTAATCTGGTATTTGGAAACTATTAGTCAAGCATTTGGAAATGTAAAATGAGTATAAAAATGTTGATCATGTATTAGGAAAATGTTAATCTTGCATTTGAAATTTATTTAATCAAGCATTTAAAAATATTAAAAATATGTATAAAAATGTTGACCATGTATTTAAAAAATGTCAAACTTGTATTTCAAAAATGTTAAACATGTATTAAAAAATATTCTTGACATACACGAAAAATGTATAATGAAAACAAAAGAAAACAAAGAAAAACAAACAACAATGAAAACCGAAAAAGAAACAAAAGAAGCCAAAGTAACAAGTACAAAAAGAATGGAAAATAGTGAAAGCCGATAAAGAAACTAAGAAAACAAAGAAACATTGAAAACAAAGAAAGAAATAAAACCAAAGAATAAAAGAAGGAAAATGATAAAGAATGAGAACCATGAAAACCATGAAAAGGTTGACATGTGCTGAAAAGATAAACCGATGAAAATCGATGAACAAACAAAGAAAATTACAGAAACCAAATAAAAATGCAAAGAAATTTGAAAAATGAAAACCAGGAAGAATCAATGAAATATGAAAGAAACTGAAGAAAACCAAGAAAGAAACCAAGAAAATTGAAGAAA
>NW_021222829.1:0-399 GCF_002162155.2 Triticum dicoccoides
AGGATATGATCAACCAAGTTTGAATTGGTTTCACCGGAGAAGGAAAAGAGCAAATGATGATGAACTTGAGGCTCCGTTAGCATCTTCATGAGAATCACCGGATAAGAACATTCAAAGACAAGAATGAAGAGTCTTCACATGAATAAAATGGATACTTGATTAAGACATCGAATTCCTTGTACATGTTCCAGAACTGCAACGATAAAATTGTGATGACAACACCTTGGAGCTCAACTCCCCGGGACACTGCCACAACCCCTAAATGTTAGGAGGCACCAAGAACAATGTTCTCGTCACAAAACCATCGGAACGATTCCAAGATACCCGCGTGATCCTAAAACTTTTTTAGTGAAATTTGAGAAGAGAAGAGTCAAAACTCTACGTCAGGATGCCTCACCA
>NW_021222830.1:0-3960 GCF_002162155.2 Triticum dicoccoides
TATTGCAATGAACATGATCTAATCATATTCATGCTCAACGTAGACACCTGATAACATGTATCTAGGTTCAATACTAATCCCGAAGGCAGATGGAGCGTGCGATGCTGATCTCATCAACTTTGGAAACACTTCCAACACACATCATCACCTCGCCCTTAGCCAGTCTCCGTTTAGTCCGTAGCTTTTGCTTCAAGTCACCAATAATAGCAACTGAACCGGTATCCAATACCCAGGTGCTACCAGGAGTACTAGTGAGGTACACATTAATAACACGTATATACTTTGTTGAAGTTGCCAGCCTTCTTATCTACCATGCATTTGGGGTAATTCCGCTACCAGTGACCGTTCCCCTTACAATAGAAGCACTTAGTCTCGGGTTTGGGTTCAACCTTGGGTTCCTTCATTGGAGCGGCAACTGGTTTGCCATCCATGAAGTTTCCCTTTTAGCCCTTTCCCTTCTTGAAACCAGTGGTCTTGTTAAACCATCAACACTTGATGCTCCTTCTTGATTTCTACCTTTTGCGGTCTTAAGCACCGCGAACAGCTCCGGGATCAACTCCATCCCTTGCATGTCATAGTTCATCACGAAGATCTAGTAGCTTAGTGATAGTGGCTAGAGAACTCTATCAATCGCTATCTTATCTGGAAGTTTAACTCCCACTTGATTTAAGTGATTGTAGCACCCAGACATTCTAAGCACATGCTCACTAGCTGAGCTATTCTCCTCCATCTTGTTGGCAAAAAGAACTTGTCAGAGGTCTCACACCTCTCAACACGGGCATGAGCCTGAAATCCCAATTTCAGCTCTTGGAACATCTCATATGTTCTATGGCGTTTAAAACGTCATTGGAATCCCGATTCTAAGTCGTAAAGTATGGTGCACTAAACTATCAAATAGTCATCAGGATGTGTCTGTCAGGTGTTCACAACATCCACAGACGACGTTGTAGGGGTTTGCACATCGAGCGGTGCATCAAAGATGTAAGCCTTCTGTGTAGCAGTGAGGACACTCCTCGAACTATGGACCTAGTCCGCATCATTGCTTACAATATCTTTCAACTTAATCTTTCTTTAGGAACGTATTGAAACAGGGAGCTACAACGTGAGCTATTTATCTACAACATATTTGCAAAGACAATTTAGACTATGTTCATGATAATTGAGTTCATCTAATCAAATTATTTAATGAACTCCCACTCAGATAGACATCCCTCTAGTCATCTAAGTGAAACATGATCCGAATCGACTAGGCCGTGTCCGATCATCACGTGAGATGGACTAGTCATCAACGGTGAACATCTCATGTTGATCGTATCTTCTATACAACTCATGCTCGACCTTTCGGTCTTCCGTGTTCCGAGGCCATGTCTGTACATGCTAGGCTCGTCAAGTCAACCTAAGTGTATTGCGTGTGTAAATCTGGCTTACACCTGTTGTATTCGAACGTTAGAATCTATCACACCCGATCATCACGTGGTGCTTCGAAACAACGAACTTTCGCAATGGTGCATAGTTACGGGGAACACTTTTCTTGAAATTTTAGTGAGGGATCATCTTATTTAAGCTACCGTCGTTCTAAGCAAATAAGATGTAAAACATGATAAACATCACATGCAATCAAATAGTGACATGATATGGCCAATATCATTTTGCTCCTTTTGATCTCCATCTTCGGGGCTCCATGATCATCATTGTCACCGGCATGACACCATGATCTCCATCATCATGATCTCCATCATCGTGTCTTCTTGAAGTTGTCTCGTCATCTATTACTTCTACTACTATGGCTAACGCTTTAGCAATAAAGTAAAGTAATTACATGACGTTTAAGTTGACACGCAGGTCATAAATAAATTAAGACAACTCCTATGACTCCTGCCGGTTGCCATACTCATCGACATGCAAGTCATGATTCCTATTACAAGAACATGATCAATCTCATACATCACATATATCATTCATCACATCCTTTTGGCCATATCACATCACAAGGCATATGCTGCAAAAACAAGTTAGACGTCCTCTAATTGTTGTTGCAAGTTTTTACGTGGCTGCTATAGGTTTCTAGCAAGAACGTTTCTTACCTACGCCAAAACCACAACATGATATGCCAATTTCTATTTACCCTTCATAAGGACCCATTTCATCAAATCCGATCCGACTAAAGTGGGAGAGACAGACACCCGCTAGCCACCTTATGCAACTAGTGCATGTCAGTCGGTGGAACCAGTCTCACGTAAGAGTACGTGTAAGGTCGGTCCGGGCCGCTTCATCCCACGATGCCGCCGAATCAAGATAAGACTACTAACGGCAAGCAAATTGACAAAATCGACGCCCACAACAACTTGTGTTCTACTCGTGCATAGAAACTACGCATAGACCTAGCTCATGATGCCAGTGTTGGGGATCGTAGCAGAAATTTAAAATTTTCTACGCATCACCAAGATCAATCTATGGAGTAATCTAGCAACGAGGGGAAGGGGAGTGCATCTACATACCCTTGTAGATCGCTAAGCGGAAGCATTGCAAGAACGCGGATGAAGGAGTCGTACTCGCAGCGATTCAGATCGCGGCTGATTCCGATCTAGCGCCGAATGGACGGCGCCTCCACGTTCAACACACGTACAGCCCGGGGACGTCTCCTCCTTCTTGATCCAGCAAGGGGAGAGGAGAAGTTGAGGGAGAACTCCAGCATCACGACGGCGTGGTGGTGGAGCTTGTGGTATTCCTGCAGGGCTTCGCTAAGCTCTACGGAGGAGGAGGAAGAGTTGGAGGAGGGAGGGCTACGCCAGGGAAGAGGTCACGGCTGCCCTCCCACCCCTCCACTATATATAGGGGCAAGGGGAGAGGGGGAGGCACCCTAGGGGTTCCCCTAGGGGGCGGCGGCTAGGCAGATTGGATCTCCCTAGGGAAAATCCTAGGGAGACTTGCCCCCCAAGCCAAGCAGGTGGAGGCTTGCCTCCCAAGCCAGGTGGAGGCGCCCCAACCCCCCAAGTAACATGGGAAAGGGTGTGGGGGGCGCACCACCCCTTAGTGGGCTGGTTTGCCCCTTCCCCTTTGGCCCATGAGGCCCTCCCACACTTGCCGGGGCTCCCGAAACACCTTTCGGTCATGCTGGCCATAGCCTGATACCCCCGGAACACTTCCGGACTCCAATACCCTTCGTCCAATATACCGATCTTCACCTCCGGACCATTCCGGAGCTCCTCGTCATGTCCGGGATATCATCCGGGACTCCGAACAACCTTCGGTAACCACATACTATTTCCCATAACAACTCTAGCGTCACCGAACCTTAAGTGTGTAGACCCTACGGGTTCGGGAACCATGCAGACATGACCAAGACAACTCTCCGGCCAATAACCAACAGCGGGATTTGGATACCCATGTTGGCTCCCACATGTTCCACGATGATCTCATCGGATGAACCACGATTTCGAGGATTCAATCAATCCCGTATACAATTCCCTTTGTCCAGCTGTATTGTACTTGCCCGAGATTTGATCGTCGGTATCCCGATACCTTGTTCAATCTCGTTACCGGCAAGTCTCTTTACTCGTTCCGTAACACATCATCCCATGATCAACTCCTTGGTCACATTGTGCACATTATGATGATGTCCTACTGAGTGGGCCCAGAGATACCTCTCCGTTTACACAGAGTGACAAATCCCAGTCTCGATTCGTGCCAACCCAACAGACACTTTCGGAGATACCTGTAGTGTACCTTTATAGCCACCCAGTTACGTTGTGATGTTTGGCACACCCAAAGCACTCCTACAGTATCCGGGAGTTGCACAATCTCATGGTCTAAGGAAATGATACTTGACATTAGAAAAGCTTTAGCAAACGAACTACACGATCTTGTGCTAGGCTTAGGATTGGGTCTTGTCCATCACATCATTCTCCTAATGATGTGATCCCGTTATCAACGACATCCAATGTCCATGGTCAGGAAACC
>NW_021222831.1:0-7514 GCF_002162155.2 Triticum dicoccoides
GGGATATATAAACACGACCAGTGGCAATGTCAAGGCATTTAACACCTTTGTGTTGGGCACTGTACCCAAGAAATACACACTGTTTTGACCTAAACATAAGCTTCCTAGTGTTACAGGGATGGAGATTCGGCCAGCAAGCACAGCCAAAGACGCGAAGGGATTTGTAGTCTGGCTTAGTGTGGAGAAGCCGTTCCATGGGAGTTTCGTCGTGTATGACACGACTGGGAAGCATGTTAATAATATGCACGACGGTCAAAAAGGCTTCGTCCCAAAACTTAAGGGGCATAGAAGCACCGGCTAGAAGAGCAAGGCCAACTTTAACAATATGGCGGTGCTTGCGCTCAGCCGATCCATTTTGTTGATGAGCGTGCGGATAGGACACGTGGTGTGAAATGCCAAGAGTTTGGAAGAAGGAATTCAACTTTTCGTATTCCCCTCCCCAGTCCAATTGGATAGCAATGATCTTACGATCAAACTTGCGTTCTACTAACACTTGGAAGTTCGGAAACACTTGGAAAACATCGGATCTTTTCTTAAGAAGATAAATCCAAGAGAATCTACTGTAGTCATCGATAAAACTGACATAATATGTGTGTCTACCAACAGAACTAGGGGCAGGGCCCCAAACATCTGAGAAGATTAATTGCAAAGGTTGAGTAGAAACACTAGTAGAGATAGGGTATGGCAATTGATGACTTTTTGCTCTTTGGAAAGAATCACAAAGAGTTTCAGTATTACGCTCTCCAACAAACGGGAGCTTATTCTTTCTAAGCAAACGTTCAACTAAAGAAAAAGAAGCATGTCCTAAGCGATCATGCCATCGTGTGGAAGATAACTTGATGGCACTGTAGACTTGTTTATTGAATCTTGAAAACTCCAGAAGCAACGGGTAAAGCCCTCGAACACATCTACCTCGATAGAGTACTTTCTTCGTGACCTGATCCTTGATCAAAAAGAAGAAAGGGTGAAACTCAAGGAAGACATGGTTATCAATGGCAATTCTATGGACAGAAAGGAGATTCTTATGAGAACTAGGGACATGCAAGATTTTCCTAAGGTGTATTTTGCGATGAGGGGTTTGTATAACTGAATGACCAACATGACTGATCCTCATACTTGCACCGTCGGCGGTGTGAATCTGATCCTTGTCGTGGTACTTTTCATGGAGAGTCACTTTTTCCAGCTCTCCAGTGAGATGGTTGGTGGCGCCGCTGTCGAGGTACCAGTTGGTGTCGATGCCGTAGGAGCCATCTGCCGCTGCCGCGACCTTTTCATCATCTTGGGAGTCTTCCTCGTCCTCGTCATAGCGGTACCAGCAGTCCCTGGCAGTATGACCAGGTTTGCCGCAGATCTGGCACCGCGGAGCATCTGGACGGGTCCTGCCAGTGCCACCACCGCGACGTCCTCTGTTTCCAGATCGGCCGCCTCCGCTGCCACTGGTGGGACGTGCACCACCTCACCTCCCCTTGCCACAGGAAGGAGCGCGACAGCGAGAGCCACCACCGCGCCCACAGGTAGCCACGTTTGCTGAAGATTTGAAGCCGCCACCGCCCGATCCATGGAACTTGACCATGCGCTGTTCAAAGTTGCTGGGCATGGAGAAGATTTTGTCGAGGGAGACGGGTGTGACTCGCGCGTCGAGCGACGAGATGAGGGGTTGGTACTCCATATCCAGCCCATGCAAGATATACGAGATGAGCTCGTAATCCTGGATCGGTTTGCCGGCGGCGGCGAGCTCGTCCGCGAGGCCGCGCATGGAGGCGAAGTAGGCGGCGGCGTTCTGGTTGCCCTTCTGTGCATTGATGAGGGAGGTGCGGATGTTGTTGACGCGGCTCAGCGACTGCGATGAGTACATGCCCGCCAACGGCGTCCAGAGCGCCTGCGCCATGGTGACCGTGGTCACCGTGACGAGCACCTGCTTGGAGAGGTTGCTCAGCAGATAACCGAGCACCTGCTGGTCCTCCTTGACCCAGATTGGGTGGAGAGGGTTGGGCTCGAAAGTCTCCTTGCAGTCCTTGTCCTTGGCGGCGAGAAGCTTGGCCGGCTCCGGCGAGGTGCCGTCAACATAGTTGAAGACACCGGCACCACGCAACTACGGCGTGATCTGTGTGCGCCGTAGCACGTAGTTCATGCGGGAGAGTTTCTCAATGACCTGCCCATTGAGGTGTTGGAAATATGCCCTAGAGGCAATAATAAATTGGTTATTATTATATTCCCTTGTTCATGATAATTGTTTATTATCCATGCTAGAATTGTATTGATAGGAAACTCAGATACATGTGTGGATAAATAGACAACACCATGTCCCTAGTAAGCCTCTAGTTGACTAGCTCGTTGATCAATAGATGGTTACGGTTTCCTGACCATGGACATTGGATGTCGTTGATAACGGGATCACATCATTAGGAGAATGATGTGATGGACAAGACCCAATCCTAAGCCTAGCACAAGATCGAGTAGTTCGTTTGCTAAAGCTTTTCTAATGTCAAGTATCATTTCCTTAGACCATGAGATTGTGCAACTCCCGGATACCGTAGGAGTGCTTTGGGTGTGCCAAACATCACAACGTAATTGGGTGGCTATAAAGGTAAACTACAGGTATCTCCGAAAGTGTTTGTTGGGTTGACACGAATCGAGACTGGGATTTGTCACTCCGTGTAAACGGAGAGGTATCTCTGGGCCCACTCAGTAGAAAATCATCATAATGTGCACAATGTGACCAAGGAGTTGATCACGGGATGATGTGTTACGGAACGAGTAAAGAGACTTGCCGGTAACGAGATTGAACAAGGTATCGGGATACCGACGATCGAATCTCGGGCAAGTACAATACCGCTGGACAAAGGAAATTGAATACGGGATTGATTGAATCCTCGACATCGTGGTTCATCCGATGAGATCATCGTGGAACATGTGGGAGACAACATGGGTATCTAGATCCCGCTGTTGGTTATTGGCCGGAGAGTTGTCTCCGTCATGTCTGCATGGTTCCCGAACCCGTAGGGTCTACACACTTAAGGTTCGATGATGCTAGGGTTATTAGGAAGACTTGTATGTGATTACCGAATGTTGTTCGGAGTCCCGGATGAGATCCCGGACGTCACGAGGAGTTCCGGAATGGTCCGGAGGTAAAGATTTATATATGGAAAGTTGTTGTTTGGGTTCCGGGAAAAGTTTAGTTTTTTCCGGTATTGTACCGGGAAGCTTCCGGAAGGTTTCGGAGGATTCCGGAGGGGTCCGGAGGTCCGGAAAATGTTCCACCACGTCCAATACAGCAGCATGGGCTGTAGGGGGGCGCCCTAACCTTAATGGGCCAAGGGCACCAGCCCCCCCAACCTTAGATGGGATCTAGGGGGGCCGGCCCCCTCTCTCCCCACCTATAAATAGTGGAGGGATGGGAGGGCGGCCACACCCATGAACCTAGCGCAGCCCCTCCCCTCCAATACCTCTCCTCCTCCGCGTGAGCTTGGCGAAGCCCTGCCGGAGAACTGTCACTCCATCACCACCACGCCGTCGTGCTGCTGTTGGACTCTCTTCCTCAACCTCTCCCTCCTCCTTGCTGGATCAAGGCGTGGGAGACGTCTCCGTTCCGTATGTGTGTTGAACGCGGAGGTGCCGTCCGTTCGGCGCTAGGATCATCGGTGATTTGGATCACGACGAGTACGACTCCATCAACCCCGTTCATTTGAACGCTTCCGCTTAGTGATCTACAAGGGTATGTATATGCACTCTCTTTCCCCTCGTTGCTACATTACTCCATAGATTGATCTTGGTGATGCGTATAAAATTTTAAATTTCTGCTACGATCCCCAACATGAGGGTAGGGTGAGATGCGCCGGAGGAGGAAGACATGGTGTAGGGCACGATTGAAAATCGGGAGATGCTAGATGGGAAGTAGGAAGGCTCTGATTACCATGTGCGAGGTGCAGAAATGTCTTACCCTCGTTAGAGGAGACGGCTACGTGTTTATAGGCAGGAGCGCAATAACCCTGATGCACATACAGATAGGTTAAGATATTACAGGAGATTACAATCTTGGAGAGGAAGGGATAGAGATGGTTACAATAGATAGATATGAGAGCTAACTACCAAGTCTATCTCTAAGCCAGTCGTGTATCTCCTTGGACAGCCGTGACAGGTGCAATTACCTGTTTAACAAAAGTGACTGTTATATGAGAAGTTTTTAAATTATTTTATGCTCCATTCCATTTCTGTCAATCTGTTTGAAATATTGGAGGAAAACAAAAGATCATGGTAAGAATGTGATTATATATGTATAGCTTCACTGAACAAAATGCTTGCAAATTTCAAAGCCGATTAGTGATTTCTTAGTGGCATGTTACTTATAGTTCTTCAAACTATTGTCCTCCTTGATGCATTATCTGAAAAAATGATTATCCTTCTTTAATCTTTACCATATAAATTTACAACACTTAATGCTCGTGTTTGACTATGGTTAATGTATTTCTTACTACAGTCAACTTCCCTGCAGCTGCTCCCACCACCTCAGGTACTCTTTCTTAATTCTTTTTTTGGTTTCAATGAGTTATACTTTACGTCGGGAACAAAAATTGCTTGGGTCCATATTTTAGTTTCCTTTGCTGCAGTAAATAATTTTTTGCAACAATTTACAGGGGTGGAAACTTCACGATTCAATGTAGGTTCAGAATCATCGACAATCTGACTCTTGCAATGTAGCTGACAGCCATATTTCGCCACCTGAGAGGAGAGCTCTTTTTCTCTGCTATGCCTGTACTAACAACTAATTATCGTTCAGTTAATTAATCTGAAACCCTGCTGCTCTGTTGTCAGCGTTCCATCCAGTTATGTACTCTGTGGAAATAGCAACTTTTTCTAAAGTAGATTAAATTACATGCATGTCCTGATTAGCTTGACCTGATTAGCTCTTTAACCTTGCTGCCTGATGCGTGTGCTAATTTCATTCGTATGCTCTTACTCTTATAGTAGACTAATCCAAGCCATATGCCCATGTATACAAGCTATATGACTTGTCTCTGCACTCGCATGCTTGAGTACGAGTTTATTAAATATTAACTTTTTCTTTGACTCAGAATATTTATTCTAAATCTTGTTACATGTTGTGCCATGTATGCCTAGTAGTGTCATTTCAGCATGCCCATGCTTGTGCGTTTCCTACCTTAATTAGCACATGGGTTGATAAAGCAATTCGAGAATTTGGTGGTCATGATGCAAATGTAATTGGGAGGACTCTCTGTTATTACTTCCTAGTCAAGTGATGTTAATTAATTACGAATAAAACTAGCATAACGTGCATGTAAATTCATCTACTGGATGGAATTGGTTATGGTGGATTATACAAGACTAACCCATTTCCATATGCAATGGCCATTCGACTACTCATTCATTCAGAAACTTCTCGCCATTTTTTTAATCGATCAAGTTTCCTTCAACCAAACAAAATAGCCTTCACTTTGGTCCTGGCAAGGCAAAGGATCATAAACTAAGCACACATGTTGGATAGTAACATATGATTCTGTAGTCCAGTAACATGATTAAGAGACATGATAAACAGTTCTTGATTGCTTTATCAACACATACCCCACGCTAACTGTTTGCTTTCCCCCAAAACTAAACATGCAAGTAGAATGGTCATATAATATGATTCTGCAGTCTAGTCACATGACTAAAAGGAATGCTTTTGCTTGTATCAAATTACTGGTCCTCACATGATAATGAAATGATAAACAACTTTGGCATACCTTTCTTAATACCTATCACGCGGACGACATGATGTTCTCAAAGGGAGCTGATAACATAGCTAAAATGAGTCGGTTCCCACATTTCACACATCTTTCATGATGCAATGGACTTGGAGTGATGGTACATATGAGCAGAAGAAGAATAGCATGCTTCAACGGCAGACTCATTCAAACCTGTCGCCATTCTTTCCATGTGAGTTGACTTCGACAAAACATAGTATTTCCCATCAATTTGTGTTTGTCAAGGAATTATATATATACGAAGCATTCAATTAGGATGGTCACATGACTCAAAAGACATGATAAACAGTTCTTGAGTGGCTTGCACAGGACATATCCCATACTCAGAGTTTATTTATTTATTTCCTAAAAAAGAGCTAACAAAGATAAGATATGTATAGAAATCCTATATATACTCCACTCTCTTAGGATGCCAAAGTGAATGTGATATGTTTCCAGATTTGCTTCTCTCTATTTATCCAACTGCAGTCTACACTAGTAGAAAACAGGGTATCAGTCCCGGTTCTAGCTTCAACCGGGTCTAAAGGCCCCTACTTTTATTCCCGGTTGGGTTACGAACAGTGCGTGCATGCGTTGTATCTCTTGTTTGTCTGTCCTAAAAAATTACCAAGAGCAGGTCAATCATTTATGGTTACAAACAACAGCGCTCGTGGGTCAAATTCCTACTGTTGGTGCTCATCCCACACACGTACACCTTTTTTATCCCATAGCTGTAAAAGTTCTTGAACTAATGGCCTTAGGTACACATCAATGTCGTTGCCGAGTTGATTAGGGTCTTGGATGAGCACTGGCATCATAATGAACTTCCGCTTCATGCACAAACCAAGGAGGAAGGTTATTGATACATAGAGTCAAGGGCAAGATGGTATGATTGCTGCTCTTCTCCCAAAAGAATTAATGCCATCTGCACTTAAACAAAATCATACGTTCCTTGTGTCATCCACAAAGTCCTGCAACTTTCTCTCGATTTTTCTCCACTGCGACCCCTCAACAGGTACTCTTAACTTCCGGTCTTTCTTACGGTCTTCTTTGTGCCATCGCAACAACTTCGCATGCTCTTTGTTTCTGAACAGACGTTTCAACCGTGGTATTATAGGAGCATACCACATCACCTTGGCAGGAACCCTCTTCCTGGGGCGCTCGCCCTCAAAATCACCAGGGTCATCTCGTCTGATCTTATACCGCAATGCATCGCATACCGGGCATGGATACAAATTCTCGTACTCCTCACTGCCATAGACGATGCAGTCATTAGGGCATGCATGTATTTTCTGCACCTCTGATCCTTTTTTTGGAACGAAGGCTCAAGAGGAGCCCGACTTTGAATTAACAAAGCCATCAACTGGCCAAGGATTACACAAGGCCACCAATACAACTAACCTGGAACAGAAAGGAAAAGCTACAGCCGATACAAAGTGTTGCCCAGCAGCTTACAAGAACCAAAGACTACAAGCCCTACACTAGAATCCTAAATAAGCTCTAGCTTGTAGTCGACGGAGTCCTCCAAGTGAACTTATCCCAGAAGAGCGAACAGAGAGGAACATCATACGTCGCCAGTGCCCAACAACAAAGGACCACGCCCTCATCTACCCAGAAAGGTGGACATCGAAATCGTGTCGCTGTTCTCCAAATCCGGAGGGGACCCCTCGCCTTAGCTCGAAAGGCGCTGGACCGCCGGAAGATGGAGTTGCTCACCATAGAGCAAAGAACGGAGATACTCAGCCCGACCTGTCGCTGCATGAAGGGAATGTT
>NW_021222832.1:0-1294 GCF_002162155.2 Triticum dicoccoides
TTTTCTTTAGTTGAACATTTGCTTAAAAAGAATAAGCTCCCGTTTGTTGGTGAGCGAGATCATGAAACAATTTGTGATTCATGTCAGTGTGCTAAAAGTCATCAATTACCTTATCCTGTGTCTACAAGCATCTCCACCAAACCTCTTGAGCTCATTTTTTCCGATGTTTGGGGTCCTGCCCCTAAATCAGTTGGCAGACACACGTATTACGTAAGTTTTATCGATGACTATAGCAAGTACACATGGATCTATCTCATCAAAAAGAAATCTGATGTTTTTCAAGTCTTTCACAACTTTCAAGCACTAGTAGAAAGAAAGTTTGATTGCAAAATCCTAGCTCTCCAATCCGATTGGGGAGGGGAGTACCGTAACCTCAACTCCTTTTTTCAGCAAATTGGCATATCACACCACGTGTCATGTCCCCATGCTCACCAGCAAAATGGATCAGCTGAGCGCAAGCACAGGCATATAGTTAAAGTTGGCCTTGCCTTACTTGCTGCTGCCTCTATGCCTTTGAAATTCTGGGATGAGGCTTTTCTCACCGCAGTCCACCTCATAAACATGTTGCCAAGTAGGGTCATCAACAATGAATCTCCAGTAGAACGTCTCCTTCATACAAAACCAGATTACACATCTCTACGAGTGTTTGGGTGTGCGTGTTGGCCGAATCTTTGGCCATACAACAACCGCAAACTCATGTTCCGGTCAAAACAGTGTGTTTTCTTGGGCTATAGTCCACAACATAAGGGTGTAAAGTGTCTTGACGTATCCACTGGACGTGTCTATATTTTCCGTGATGTTGTGTTTGATGAAACTGTTTTCCCTTTTGCACAACTTCATCCAAACGCCGGAGCCCTTCTTCAAAAGGAGATTCTTCTTCTCCCTTCACATCTCGCCGGTCGTGACAATGGGGATGTTTTGGACATTGATGATCAATTATTGACTAATCCTCTTACTAATGATGGTCTTGAGTCTTGTGATGCAACAGAAAAAAATTGTGCAGAAAATGGTGACGAAATCAGCCCAAATCATCATTTTATGCTTCCTGGACAAAACAGCAGCAGCATCAAAGCGGATCTCCCTCAGGATCCAGGCGCATCCCCCTCGGGATCGCTCCTGCGCCAGTCTGCCGTCCTGTCCCCCGCCGGATCCGCGTCCTCCGCGCCAGGCCGATCCGCCTCGAGCCCCGCGTCGCCACACGCCACCAGCGGCTCGGTGGACCGCCCGGTGGTCTCTCCGCGCCAACCAACCAGCGCCACGCGGCGCCAACTCCAGCCGCCCGCGCCTGGTCCCG
>NW_021222833.1:0-1996 GCF_002162155.2 Triticum dicoccoides
CTGGGTCGGTGCCAACGAAGATTGGCTTGCATACCTCCGGCCGGATTCCACCATCATTTTGCACAACATCCACAGCAGTGCGGCCGTTATGGTAGACCCCTTCTCCACCATTGGGATCGGCCTTTCGGACTGGCTGGGCAAGAATACGTATGATGATGCCTACATGAGATTGAAGAAGATAGCAACTGCGGACCCGCCGACAAAGCGACGCGGCAACGACGATTACTATCTCATCGCGGTGTTCGACATAAGGATTGCCATCAATGCAGGAGGCAGTAACGGCAGAGGCTGGCGCATGTTGGTGGCGGCAGATTTGTACCCCTACACGTTCGAAGACGCGGTGCGCCATCTAGGCCGCATCTTCGCGGTGACAAGCCAGGGGACTTGTTTCATCTGGTTGACATCCTACGGTACGGGAGATTACAAACAGAATGCCCAAACCATCATTTGCATCCCTAATGGTACTCCATTATTTTGCAGGGACCAGTCATCCCCCGATCAAAATAAGATCGCCGATCCTGGATGTGCATTTGCATCCGCGATTCGGTCTAACCTAGAACCTTGTAGCTGACTTTGGCATATTGGGATCAATTATCTTAGCAGTCGTTACCCATGGTACCACTGATGTGCAACATGGTCACATAATCTACCACGATCGGACCGTCACCATCTACCCAGGTATTCCATTTTTTAACCCTCTCGCCTTCTCTTTCATTGTTGTACTAGTAGTATACTTTGTAGTACTAGTAGGATTACTTTTTACTTTGGAGGACGCGTATAGCTAGCTAGGCCCTTGAAGACTTGAACCCACTAGCTGCCACCATTTTTGTTTTTCCATGTCTTACTATCTCATCCATGTAGCCAAGAGTGGCTATATATAATAAGCCGGTTATTTTACTTCCTCTATACCGGAGTAGTACTATTTGCTGCACAGTATTACTGACCGCCACATTTGAGCACAACATTATTATGCATGGACCTTGACTATGTACGTCACCATGCGTCTAGATCTGGGATGCCGCGTGTACCAGATGAACGGCGCCGAGTTCGACCTCCGTGATGCTACGTGGGTGCCGAGGAACACTCTTGGAGAGTACTCGCTTTTCATCGGGGACAGCTACCCCATTGTGAAGCGGATGCCACCTTCCGTGCACGACACGGAAGGCCTGCCATTCATGAAGCATGGTTGTGTCTTCAGTGCGCACCACCGGATGAACGACATGCTGGGACATGCTATCCCTGATTTATGCCGCTTCAGCTTGGATGAGTCTCCATCGTGTGGAACCGGACTAGAAAGCTGCGACAATGATTCCTGTTGCCCACCGCTATGGATCGTGCCATCCATGAAGAACACCTGTGACTGGGACCTGGAGGAGGACATGTAGCCCATCTATAACGTGTATGTGGAGTACGGTAATTGTGGACGGTAGCATTGTGAATATATGTAGACTAGTTGTGCACAAATTTATCACATGAGTTGGAGATGAACTTGTCTGGCATACTGGCATTTGTCCTTTAGAATTTATTACTAGTAAATGTGTTATGTGTACGTGCAACTTGTGCGGTTGTTGCACGGGCTCCAACACGCTCTTTGAGAAAAAAGATGGCACAACTTTGGATATACGTGACGTGGCGGCATCATACAGTAGCATCGTTCATTATAGTTGTACTAGTACACTCCTACTAGGACGTCAACTCCTATAAAACCTTGCGCTTGGCTCTTTTCCTCTTCGGGAGGTTCAACAGTTCGTACTCACGTGAACCTTGCACTTGGCTCTTCGCCTCTTCGGAAGGTCCAACAACGATGATACTACAGTACAATATGCTTCTGGCAATCTGACACCGATTGAACTGCTGCACCTCCACCGTGAGGGCGAGGGCGAGGGAGATGGAGAGGGAGAGGGAGAGGGCGCTGTCGGTGTCAAAACCGGCGGATCTTGGGTAGGGGGTCCCGAACTGTGTGTCTAGGCCGGATGGTAACAGGAGGCAAGGGACA
>NW_021222834.1:0-1573 GCF_002162155.2 Triticum dicoccoides
TCGATCGTAGTGATACACATATTCATAATATTGATGCCAAAAGATGCAAAGTTAATGATAGTGCAACTTATTTGTGGCACTGCCGTTTGGGTCATATCGGTGTAAAGCGCATGAAGAAACTCCATAAAGATGGATTTTCGGAATCACTTGGTTATGAATCATTTGATGCTTGCGAACCGTGCCTTTTGGGCAAGATGACTAAAACTCCGTTCTTCGGAACAATGGAACGAGTTACTGACTTGTTGGAAATAATACATACCGATGTATGCGATCCAATGAGTGCTGATGCTCGTGGCAAGCATCGTTGTTTTCTGACCTTCACAAGATGATTTGAGCAGATATGGGTATATCTACTTGATGAAACATAAGTCTGAAATAGTTGAAAGGTTCAAAGAATTTCAGAGTGAAGTGGAAAAATCATCGTAACAAGAAAATAAAGTTTCTGCGATCTGATCACGGAGACAAAAATTTGAGTTACAAGTTTGGTCTTCAATTAAAACAATGTGGAATAGTTTCACAGCTCACGCCACCTGGAACACCACATCGTTATGGTGTGTCCGAACGTCGTAACCGCACTTTATTTGATATGGTGCGATCTATGATATCTCTTTACCACTATCGTTTTGGTTATGCATTAGAGACAGCTGCATTCACGTTTTAAAATATGGCACCATCTAAATCCGTTGAGATGACACTGTATGAACTATGGTTTAGCAGTAAACCTAAGCTGTTGTTTCTTAAAGTTTGGGGCTGCGATGCTTATGTGAAAAAGTTTCTTCCTGATAAGCTCAAACCCAAATCGGAGAAGTGCGTCTTCATAGAATACCCAAAGGAAATTGTTGGGTACACCTTCTATCACAGATCCGAAGGCAAAACATTCGTTGCTAATAATGGATCCTTTCTAGAGAAGGAGTTTCTCTCGAAAGAAGTGAGTGGGAGGAAAGTAGAACTTGACGAGGTAACTGTACCTGCTCCCTTACTGGAAAGTAGTTCATCACAGAAAACTGTTTCAGTGACACCTACACCAGTTAGTGAGGAAGCCAATGATAATGATCATGAAACTTCAGATCAAGATACTACTGAACATCGTAGATCAACCAGAGTAAGATCCGCACCAGAGTGGTACGGTAATCCTGTTCTGGAAGTCATGCTACTAGATCATGATGAACCTACGAACTATGAAGAAGCGATGGTGAGCCCAGATTCCGCAAAGTGGCTAGAAGCCATGAAATCTGAGATGGGATCCATGTATGAGAACAAAGTATGGACTTTGGTTGACTTGCCCGATGATCGGCAAGCGATTGAGAATAAATGGATCTTTAAGAAGAAGACTGACGCTGATGGTAATGTTACTGTCTACAAAGCTCGACTTGTCGCAAAAGGTTTTCGGCAAGTTCAAGGAATTGACTACGATGAGACCTTCTCACCCGTAGCGATGCTTAAGTCCGTCCGAATCATGTTAGCAATTGCCGCATTTTATGATTATGAAATTTGGCAAATGGATGTCAAAACTGCATTCCTGAATGGATTCCTGGAAGAAGAGTTGTATATGATGCAACCAGAAGGTTTTGTC
>NW_021222835.1:0-534 GCF_002162155.2 Triticum dicoccoides
ATGAACTCTGAAAAGGTTCGAAGTTGGCATGGTATCATCATTTCACCCACATAGCATGTGCAAGAAAGTAGAGAGGCTTACGGCAAAAACTGGATGCACTTCGTGTACAAAACAAACAATCTCCTTCGAAGTATCAGGGTTTCATACGGAAACTCGTCTGTTACAAAGGGATTTCATTTCTTTTGAACTTATTTGAACCCCCTTGTTTTTCTGTGTTAAAAATGCAACATTCAAAGCCACATCATCATTTTACAACACTTCCTGACTTCATTTGTTATTTTTCATGCATTTACTGATTATTTTGAGCTATAAGACCATGAAATTGAAAAGCATTTGAAATGAACTCTGATAAGGTTCCAAGTTGGCATGGCATCATCATTTCACCCACATAGCACGTGCAAGAAAGTAGAGAGGCTTACGGCAAAAACTGGATGCACTTCGTGTACAAAACAAACAATCTCCTTCGAAGTATCAGGGTTTCATACGGAAACTCGTCTGTTACAAAGGGATTTCATTTCTTTTGAACTTATTTGA
>NW_021222836.1:0-3362 GCF_002162155.2 Triticum dicoccoides
TGGGTTTGTTGTGCTGTGCCCACAGCTGGACACGGGTCTGTTGGTCTGTGTGTGTTGTGGACCGGGCCGCGGTGGCTTTGTGTGCGTGTATTTGTAGGTGAAAGCTAAATCAAACCCCGAACTCTCAATCCCTGAAATCAACACACTAAACTTTATAATCCTGGTCTATTTTAAACCTTGAAAGGAGTTGGCCGGTATTTGCTGAATTGGGCTGGCCTAGTAGCGCAGACACTCCCGCGCGCACTAGTCTTTTTTTTCTTTTACATTTTCTTTTTCTTTTTTCATTTTTACACATGTCTAATTTTTCTAGTACCCAATGTACATTTTGAACGCACAAATTATTTTTTTTGATAAACTTTTGATATTTTCAAATACATTATGGGCATTTTAAAATTAAATGTTTTCAAATCTTTTTTGAATACATGGTAATATTTTTCAAAATACATATTTAAATTTTCTTAATCACAATACAAATTTTACAAACTACACGAACACTCTTTTACATGGTTTATCATTTTTAAATTTGCATACGCTTTGTTCTATTACATGTCACGTATATTCTATTAAGGTTATGACACATTTTTGTACAACACGCAAACATTTTCTTTACATTGTACACATTTTTTTTGAAAAAGCCCCGAACACATTTTCTGAAACTCATGAACATTCTTGAAATGTTACAATTTCTTGAATGTACGATTTTTTTTGGAATCACACGAATATTATACATTTGTTTAGAATTTGTGGTATTTTCTAGATGTCACCAACTCAGAAAATGTTTATGTATCAAAAAGTGTTCGCACGTTAAAATTTTGTTCAGGTTTGAGAAAAATTTATGTTTCAAAAAGTGCTTGCACTTTAATTTTTTTCAGGTTTCAAAAAATGTTTATATTTCAAAAGGTGTTCACTTTTTCAAAGTTGTTGGTTTTTAAAATTATTCTAAAATTTCAAAAAGTTCTCGCACTTTATGAAATGTTTGAAGATTTCAGAAATAAATATGTTTTCAATACTTGTTTGCCCCTAAAAAAAGTTTTCAAAGTTCGACGCTTCGGTTTCTGCTGAAATAATTTCGGCCTCTTATGATGTCAGTGATAGTCGTCTGGTGTATTTGTAGCGAAATCAGGTCAACCATG
Organism: Triticum dicoccoides; assembly: GCF_002162155.2. NCBI lineage: Eukaryota > Viridiplantae > Streptophyta > Magnoliopsida > Poales > Poaceae > Triticum > Triticum dicoccoides. The sequence goes on from NW_021222836.1 coordinate 1,134, forward strand.
CCAGTTCCCAAGTTCGACTCCACAGGATGTTTTTTGTTTTGGAATTATTACCTCGCGCGTTAAGAAAATGAAAGAAAGAATTTTTACGTCTCGTGTGAAGCAAGAAAAAAAAACTCACTTCATGTCTGGTGGGCCGGCCCGGTCGATTCTGCAACCAACAGTTCAAAACATTTTTTAAAAACATTATTTATGAAATAGTTTATGAAATTCCAAAAACATATTTTAAAAATGTAACACAATTTTTTAAAATCTAAAAAAATCATAACATCTGAAAAACTGTTGGTATTCTGAACATTTTTTGACAAATGTGATTTTTTTGAAATCACAAACAGTTTTTAAAATGTGAATAGATTTCTAAAATTCCACACATTATGAAAAACACAAAATGAAATGAATTTGCTCCAACAATAGAAAACAAGAATATTTTTTGAACTTCTGAACAATTTTAGAAATGTGCGAACATTTTTTAAACTTCACGAATTCTTGTTGTGTTATATTGGGCCGGTTCAGATTCTTGTCTGTGAGAATAGCTGGTTATCCCGGCCGGGATTGTACTTTCCCAGTTTGCCAAACAGGTTTAGGGTCACAAATAGACCGGGATTGCAAGTTCAGAGTACCAATTTTCCGGATTCAAAGTTCGGGGTTTGATTTAGCTTTCGTCTACAACTTTAAGGTTTATTTTAGACTTTTTCCTACTTTGTGCTTGGTGGTTGCTTTATTTATAAAGCGAGGCGAAAGCCTTTTTTGATAAATGTGCAGAATATAATGGATTATCCTCGGAAGGGTCGCTTATATAGATTTTTCTTAATCTGGGGACTCCTTTCAAGAAAAAGCATATATACTCTCTCGATGAGCTCATTCTTTGAAAGGAACTTCTCGCATCCACCACCGCCTATGAGGGTCCTTTCATGTTCTTTATGACCTTGAACTTTTAATGACCGCTCCGTGTCATCTTTAAAGAGCACAATGTGACATGTTGCATCATTGAACTCCACCCTAAAGTTGCATGGGATACACTATACAACAATAGAAAATGCAGTAAATAATTAATGGTAAAGAAACTAAAAGAAATAAAATTGTTACCACTGATTTCATGAATCCCTCCTCCAAGTAGAGCCAAAAGTCACTCCACATAACAAGTTGTTTGTGCAGTCAGATTTGCAGATTCGGCGCGTCATCCTATTACGTGCATGATTCATTTTATCCCAACAAACATTATCAAAAATCATCATTTGGATGTGATGTCTACTACACAACTTGTTCTTGTAGACTCGTGTTGGGCCTCCAAGCGCAGAGTTTTGTAGGACAGTAGCAAATTTTCCTCAAGTGGATGACCTAAGTTTTATCAATCTATGGGAGGTGTAGGATGAAGATGGTCTCTCTCAAACAACCCTGCAATCAAATAACAAAAAGTCTCTTGTGTCCCCAACACACCAAATACAATGGTAATTTGTATAGATGCACTAGTATGGTGAAGAGATGGTGAGAAAAGTGTACTAATGATAGTAGATATTCATTTTTTAATAGGAACAAAAGAAACAACAAGGTAGCAAGTAACAAAAGTGAGCACAAACGGTATTGCAATGCTTAGAAACAAGGCCTAGGGTGCGTACTTTCGCTAGTGCAATCTCTCAACAATGCTAATATAATTGGATCATATAGCCATCCCTCAACATGCGATGAAGAATCACTCCAAAGTTCCTATCTAGTGGAGAACATAAGAAGAAAATGTTTGTAGGGTACGAAACCACATCAAAACTATTCTTTCCTATAGATCTATCCAAGAGTTCGTACTAAAATAACACCAAAGCAAATTCAGATTCATAATACTCAATCCAACACAAAGAACCTCAAGGAGTGCTCGAAGATTTCTACCGGAGAAACAAAGACAAGAACGTGCATCAACCCCTATGCATAGATTACCCCAATCTCACCTCGGGAATCCACAACTTGAGTGCCAAAACATATATCAAGTGAATCAATACGATACCCCATTGTCACCACGGGTATTCATAGCAAGACATACATCAAGTGTTCTTAAATCGATAAAAGCATTCAATCCGATAAAACAAAATCTCAACGGGAAAACTCAATTCATCACAAGATAGAGAGGGGAAAACACCATATGATCCCACTATATTCACAAAGCCCATGATACATCAAGATCGTGACATCTCAAGAACACGAGAGAGAGAGAGAGAGAGAGAGAGAGAGAGAGAGAGAGAGAGA
>NW_021222837.1:0-1078 GCF_002162155.2 Triticum dicoccoides
GGTGTTTTAGTCATCTTGCCCATGAGGCACGGTTCACAAGTACCAAGTGATTCATAATCAAGTGGTTCCAAAAGTCCATCAGTATGGAGTTTCTTCATGCGCTTTACACCGATATGACCTAAACAGCAGTGCCACAAATAAGTTGCACTATCATTATCAACTCTGCATCTTTTGGCTTCGACATTATAAACATGTGTATCACTACTATCGAGATTCATCAAAAATAGACCACTCTTCAAGGGTGCATGTCCATAAAAGATATTACTCATATAAATAGAACAACCATTATTCTCTGATTTAAATGAATAACCGTCTCGCATTAAACAAGATCCGGATATAATGTTCATGCTCAACGCTGGCACCAAATAACAATTATTTAGGTCTAATACTAATCCTGAAGGTAGATGTAGAGGTAGCGTGCCGATCGCGATCACATCAACTTTGGAAGCATTTCCCACGCGCATCGTCACCTCATCCTTTGCCAGTGTTTGCTTAATCCATAGTCCCTGTTTCGAGTTGCAAAAATTAGCAATAGAACCAGTATAAAATACCCAGGTGCTACTGCGAGCTCTAGTAAGGTTCACATCAATAACATGTATATCACATATACCTTTGTTCACCTTGCCATCCTTCTTATCCGCCAAATACTTGGGGCAGTTCCGCTTCCAGTGACCAGTCTGCTTGCAATAGAAGCACTCTGTTTCAGGCTTAGGTCCAGACTTGGGTTTCTTCTCCTGAGCAACAACTTGCTTGCTGTTCTTTTTGAAGTTCCCCTTCTTCTTCCCTTTGCCCTTTTTCTTGAAACTAGTGGTCTTGTTGACCATCAACACTTGATGCTCCTTCTTGTTTTCTACCTCCGCAGCCTTTAGCATTGCGAAGAGCTCGGGAATCGTCTTATCCATCCCTTGCATGTTATAGTTCATCACGAAGCTCTTGTAGCTTTCTGGCAGTGATTGAAGAATTCTGTCAATGACGCTATCATCTGGAAGATTAACTCCCAGTTGAATCAAGTGATTATTATACCCAGACATTTTGAGTATACGCTCACTGACAGAACTATTGTCCTCCATCTTGCAGC
>NW_021222838.1:0-955 GCF_002162155.2 Triticum dicoccoides
ACGAAATCCTGCAGCTTGGTCAGCACCAGCAGATCCTTGGACTGGACCTTGCTGCTCAAGTACACACGCAACAAGTTTGTCGTCGTTGGCGTGACCCCGCGCATGTCCAGATACTTCACGAATGACTTCTGCAGGTTCTCATCGAGCTTACTGCATGAGATCAACGTACGGAGAGTAGTTAATTAATAAGAGCGTCATCGATTAGTAATTAAAGACAACCTTCAACAAGGCAAGACACCAAAAAGTGTTGCCAATTAATCCATCTAGGAAAATTAGTCTTAATATTCTTACTCGAAATCGTAATATGTGGCCTGAACATCATCTTTATCTGTCCGCGACAACATGCACATGGAATGGATGGTGATATTGTCGGGATATGCGAAGCAGGTGAACGCAAGCTTTGAGCCATCGCCCTTGGAGATGGTGACCTCTAGGTTGATGCTGGATCTTAATTTGTTCTTCTGGCCACCGTCTTCTTCTAGATTCTCGTTCGAGGACGCCGAAGGCGATTCTACATCCTCATGTGAGGTGCATGAGGAGTTGTTCTCGTCGTCGTCGTCGTCCAAGCAGGGCTTTGATGCCACAACCTCAATCTTCTCGCCCTTTAAAGTTCTTGTAAGTGTAATGCTGGAACGACACTTATTTTCAGATATTTCAAAGGGAAAGTAATCCCCAGTCTCCTCTATCTGTTTAAGATATAAGATATGAAAAAAATTGAGGGCAAATGGGAAAACAACTCGGATTCTAATGCAGGATTAAAGGCATGAGCAGAAACTCAGATTCTCAAAAGCAGGATTAAAGGCATGTGATGCACAAAACTTGATCAATCTGATCGAGGTGACAAAGATCAGAACAGCCCCAATCTATCCCAAGTTACCAACCATCACCATGCATGGGATCGCAGTTAGCACAGGCAGAGGCCCGCTCGGTGGATTTGAAACTGAATAAAGAGATC
>NW_021222839.1:0-3562 GCF_002162155.2 Triticum dicoccoides
TGGCGGGGGACTTGCCCTTGGCCTTGCTGCCGCTGACGCCGGAGAAGAGGCCCATCTCGCTGTGGTTTTGGTGGCTAGGGTTTGCCGGTGACGAGGGAGCAAATGATGGCAGATGTGGACGGCGAGTTTGGATGAGGACGGCCCCGCCGCACGGTCGGCTTAAAAAAGGACGAGCGCCATCACTGACGCGTGGGCCCGTCGTCATAAATTAAGCTGACCGCGTGAGCAGCGGGTAGTTTGACAACCGCCATGTGGGGACGCGGCGGACAGCGGGAAGGCGCACGAAGTGTCCGTTCGGCGTCCGCGCCGACACATTTGGGCCGCAAATACGTCGGCGCGGACACGACGCGGACGTGATTTGGGTTTGGGTCGGCGCGTTCGGCCGCCACTTTTGTCCGCGCCGATCCAAACGGACGCAGGCAGACGAAATGGGTCGGCCCTTTGGAGTTGCTCTAAAAGCCTTTTCCGATAACTATATTCAATGTTGCAGGCAACGTGTTACCAGGGACTATTCCTGTTCTTTTTTTTTGAAACGGGGACTATTCCTGTTCTGCTACAGAAGTTTCGCTTATGAACTTTGTTGGTAACCGGGGGCTTTGTTGCGGTGCACCATTGCGTAAATGCCACACGATCATTACAGTATTGGAGCAACCATTGGATTGGGGACGGTTTGTCGTCGCCTTCTACTTCCCACACTCCTTCACCTGCTTCAAGAGGCTTTGTGCCTAAGTCATTCGCATATGATTTACTTGTGTGTGTGTTTTATTTTGAAAAGATGATTCACTTGTTCTGAAAGTGTGCCTGTCAAAAGTTGTCGAACTAGGCTTTCGCCCTACTATATTAATATGGCAACCACATAATACAACTGTTGGGGCCTCAGTACAAGCACAACCAAACGAAACAAAAGAGAAACAACAGAGAAAAAATGCCAACAACGTCGGCTCGATGAAAACAATGTTGATTCGCAACCGCTACGCCCACCGGAGAATTCCCACCATGCTCCTAGCACTTCGGACCGCCACATACCAAGCAACACCTTCAGGAAATAACACGACAACGACGACGCTGTTTCCCGGACTTGTCCTAGGGTTTCCCCCGGTACGCGGAGGGGCGTGGTGGAAGGGGTATACCCGACGCCCTTCAAGAAGGCACGACAACACCCATGAGCATCACCGTGTCAGTGCCGGTCCAGCCGACAAGGATTTCTTCCGACCGCCAACCAACCACGACCCCAGACGATCCAGCACGCTCCACCAAACATGCCACCCACCAACATGCGCCACCATGGTCCTGCAAGCATCATTGCCGTCTCACCATGGCAAGCGAAGCGAGACCAACGAACCGAGAGGAAGCAACCGGGAACGACGAGTGACAGAATCGGCAGCCACGCGGGAGGGGACAACCTCCACCGCCCTAGGAGGTAACTGATCGGATGCCACATCAAGAGCAAACCAGGCACCCTACTAGGCGTTTCCAACACGTCGAACAATGGCACTGGCAAGCTTGTGGTCACCAACGCTCCATAACGACGGGTTCTGGTGGGACAGGGACGTGGGCTCCCTTACTTAGCTGTCAAGCCACTCCAGCACGGCAGAAATGGCTTAAGTGGATGTGTGCATTCTAACTAGTAGAGACCGGGTGCGTGTTCATTGTATTTGTATCCACTTGATATTTTATTTTGAGTCGATAAAATTCATAGTTTGTCAAAAAAAAAAGCCACTCCAGCATGGCCGCCTCGTCGAACAACCCCCCGGGACACATACCTCTGAAGTGGTACCGTGGCAGTCTAAGATGACATAAACCAGGCCTTCAGACTACATTGTTTTTTTCAGATGAGTACAGACTTCAGTGCTTTCACTGCATACAAGGAGTGCTAAAACAGAATGAGTAACGAGAAGACACAACGTAGGCCCGCAACGTGATACCGGTCTCCACACGTTCCGGCGTCAAGTCCACGGCGGCGACCGGCCGTTTGTCGTGCCGCGCGCCATCACCAAGTAATAAATCCACCAGTTGAAGGTTCTTCCTCAGTCAGCATATCGATATGTTCCTTTTTCTTCAGCTAATAAGGGGCATGGCATGAACGTTTCGTTCATTCAAGGAATTATAGCTAGAGGCGCTGTTTTCCGCTGCATGATTTGCGAGCAGCCGTCATCTACGGGCCAGGTGAGTTCACGAGAGCCGAACCTTTTTATTTCTGCCACTACTATTTTCTTCTCTTCTCATACAAGTATTTTAGTAAAAACATAAGGTGATATAACACAATACCATCGATCGTGCGTATTTTAATGGCGCAGGTGACACCGGAGGTTACACGAAGCTGCTCGTCTGGCTGCTGCTCCTAAGCAGCTCGTTCCAAAAAAAAAAGCAGCTCGTCATCGTATTTTGGCCATGGAATCGGTGATTCTGATGTCCAATGCTTGAAGGGTCTCAAGCAATCGTTGGTTGATCCTAACCATGTACTCGAAACCAGCCCAGAAAACGGTCCATACTCAGCCTCGTGGACATTTCCTGAAAAGAGCATTGACGGTTACATATGCCGGTTTGCCGGCGTGGAATGCTGGCACCCTGACGAGAATACGGTGATCGGTTCGTCTTCTCCGAGATGCTCCGGCCCTACGTCTTTCATGTTTGTGGGTGACTGTGTACCACGCGCATATGCATATGCAATGCAATGGTTCAGAGATCTGCCCTATGAAATACAGGAGTATTGAGTAGTTTTTTTTTTCCGCGATGGGTTGTACCATGAATGGCTGATTGGAGATCCATCGATGCTTATTTTCTTCGCATATTGCCCCTGATTTCATTTCCACCAATAAACAAAGGAAAACATTGAGCCGCTTGATCAATGGTATCACAACACACCCCCACGATAGACGTTGTTGCGGGGCCATGCTAGATTCCTTTTTCCTTCGCCTTAACCCTTAACCCCAGCTTTTAGCCAAGCAGAGCAGCTGTTTGTTTCACTCCTTGTCCTCGTATACGCGAAGGTATTCAGACATCCATGAACTTCGATATAATTTTTATTATGTTTGAGATGTTTTGTACTTTCGGTGAATATTTATAATAAATCTGATCCTTTTCTCAAAAAAAGAAGGCCTGACACTTTAATCATTTAAATTAACAAATCATGGAAAAAACAATTATAAAAAAATCAGGGTGAAGTCTAAGAAAAGAAAAGACATGAAGAAAACATCAGAAATGTCCTAGATAATTTACAAAAGTATCTTGGCATTTGAAATATGAGCAAATAAATTAGGAAGTCTACTAGAAGTCTAGAACATACAGAAATTCAGAAGCATTCTAATAAAAGGATAATCAAGAAAACTGATAAAAAATTCATGACCATTCACACAAATCACCATAGTCCTGAATTTCCATGATTATTCCTCAATATTTTGTAAGTTGTTTCAAATTTCATGTCTTCCTCTAAAATATTTCTACATTTTCCTTTTCTTTATCTTGTAATAAATTCATTGGAAAATATCATATGAAAACCAGCATTCGATGGAAACTGGTGAAAACCAGGCGAAAACGATGTTTTGAAGTTTCGATTTTTTTT
>NW_021222840.1:0-1182 GCF_002162155.2 Triticum dicoccoides
GAAGAACAAGCAAGAAACTAAGATTGCAATCTGGATATTGCGAATATAAGATGAAAGCTTTATTGATCAAGGTGGGGTTCTGTGACGCCTTTGTCTGGTCGTTGAACACAAACGAAGTACGCGAAGTTGCAGCTATGGCGAACTTTTAATCTAAACGAAACCCAAAGTCTAAATGATGCCCTAAGGGCTGTATATATGGAGGAAGAGGGGGGAATTTCGTGGCCCTTGGTGGAGGGGTCCGAAATCAACCATATCTCTTGTTTCCCCACACATACGGACTCTAAAAATAGCCTATACTTATGCATTTCGAAATTACATGGGCCTGGCCCAATAATAAGGTGACACAACACCTAAAATAGCCTCGGGACGAAATTTATGAAGTGGCATCTTGTATATTTCGTCCAAGGCTTCATGCACCCATTATGGTGGCTTCAAAGTCCTGAAATCATCACTTGTAACTCCGTTCTTGTTCCCCTTGCGCATGCCATCATCTCCATGCTTGTTCTTGCTCCAATGTTCATCCTTCTCCAAGCTAGGCCCTTCATTTGTAAGCAAAACAAATGTATCCAATTTAGGCAGCATCATATTCTCATGAACATTAGAATCATTACCAAGAAACGAAAGTACCTGGTAATTTAGTTGGCGTGCACGAGCTCTAGTAATTGGTCCAGTCTGTATAGCAGCAGGGGCTGTGGGTGTAACAATTGTATTGATGTCCTCATCATCCTCCCCTTCTTGAAATGAAGTCGTCCTCGACGGAAGTTCATCTTCCTCACCCAAATAAGGCTTCAAATCTGCAATGTTAAAAGTGGGACAAACCCCAAAATCTGCAGGCAGCTCAAGTTTATATGCATTATCATTTATTTTCTCTAACACCTTAAAGGGACCATCAGCACGTGGCATTAACTTTGATTTGCGCAAATCAGGAAATCTATCCTTACGCAAATGTAACCAAACAAGATCTCCAGGTGCAAACACAACATGTTTTCTACCCTTATCTCCAGCAAGTTTATATTTAGCATTCATGCGCTCAATGTTTTCCTTAGTTAACTCATGCATTTTTAAAATCAATTCAGCACGTTGTTTAGCATCAAAATTAACCTTCTCCGAAGATGGAAGAGGCAACAAATCAATAGGTGCACGAGGTAGGAAACCATACACAACTTCAAAAGGGCACATCTT
>NW_021222841.1:0-566 GCF_002162155.2 Triticum dicoccoides
GAAACTTCTGTAGCAGAACAGGAATAGTCCCCGTTTCAAAAAAAAAGAACAGGAATAGTCCCTGGTAACACGTTGCCTGCAACATTGAATATAGTTATCGGAAAAGGCTTTTAGAGCAACTCCAAAGGGCCGACCCATTTCGTCTGCCTGCGTCCGTTTGGATCGGCGCGGACAAAAGTGGCGGCCGAACGCGCCGACCCAAACCCAAATCACGTCCGCGTCGTGTCCGCGCCGACGTATTTGCGGCCCAAATGTGTCGGCGCGGACGCCGAACGGACACTTCGTGCGCCTTCCCGCTGTCCGCCGCGTCCCCACATGGCGGTTGTCAAACTACCCGCTGCTCACGCGGTCAGCTTAATTTATGACGACGGGCCCACGCGTCAGTGATGGCGCTCGTCCTTTTTTAAGCCGACCGTGCGGCGGGGCCGTCCTCATCCAAACTCGCCGTCCACATCTGCCATCATTTGCTCCCTCGTCACCGGCAAACCCTAGCCACCAAAACCACAGCGAGATGGGCCTCTTCTCCGGCGTCAGCGGCAGCAAGGCCAAGGGCAAGTCCCCCGCCA
>NW_021222842.1:0-1151 GCF_002162155.2 Triticum dicoccoides
GTCTTCTCTCCTCCTTTGGTGTTAGGAGGCAAGAACAAAACGAAGATACTGGACTACGGCTGCACGTTGCTCATCGACAAACACCTCAGCCCGTCGCGCTGCCACACCTTGTTCCGTATTCTGCTCGTCTACAACCACAACCGTGGTGGTGGGCAGTCCACGGTGCTCCGATGCTACTCCTCGGACACGGGGCGCTGGGGACCGGAGACTGAATCCAATGTCAAGATCCCCAGCTCCAAGATGCGCAACATCGGTCCGGCGGTGGTTCGCCGCGGGGTGGCATTCTGGGCTCTCGAACAGGGCGTGTTCGGGGTGCGCCTTGATCAGAAGGACCACACCATGGACATGCACCTGGTGCCCTTCGATACCTCAAAATTGGGCCCAAACAACCGTGTCATGGGCATCTCGCCGGACAACCGACTCTTCTTAATGTATTGCTGCTACATGAGAGTATCAGATGTGTTGGGGAGGCTTGTGTTGAAGCTAACCTATCTCGAGTTTCCCAATGAAGATGAAATCCATACTGGTAAGATATGTACCGGTCGTGAAACCGTGCTGGTGGAGCAAATGCTGAATCGGATGATGGTGGTGGCTTTCTACATCCCTGTGATCAAGTTGCGGTGGTTTGGGGAGAAGAGTGGCACCTTGTTGTTCACCATGGGAGAGCAGAGCGGGCACCCTGGCACCTACATGTTGAACCTTCGGAACAAAGTGGTTGACAAGGTGGAGGATGATGTGCACTCAAGGAAGAAGTACAAAGTACGTACTTGCTCAAAGTGGTTGACAAGGTGACGGACTCAAACAACCGTGTCATGGGCACTCATGGAAGAACTTGCTAGGGTATGAGATGGACATGGCGGCATACCTTGCCTCGGTCTCCCGGACATCCTTCCCTAGTTAAATGCAACTGAATATGTTTAAGATACAAGTGTTAACGAGGGTACACTCCAAACTGGTGTTTGGAGAATTCAGAAGGATGGCCTATAAAAACCAACCTTGTCACGTGATAGTTGATGGCTATTCAATTGGCCAACGACTAGATCTATTGCCCCATCCCAATTAGCCTGATTATATCTCCCACATGGCCTCGCATCCTTCCCTACAAGCTTCGGCTCTCCCAGAGATGAGTTGAAGAAAGGAAAGGATCCCAA
>NW_021222843.1:0-1851 GCF_002162155.2 Triticum dicoccoides
GCAGTAACTTCGTGGGGTAAATCGTGGGCGGCGTGGGGCCTCGGGCGCAGTTAATCCCACGTCCGCACCCTCGGCTCCTCAGCCCGTAGGGCTATAAATAGGCGGGGAGGAGCGGGGTGGCACTGCACGCACACCCTCTCCCCCGCTCTCCTGCCTTCTCTTCTTCCTCCGCCGCGAGCCAAAGCATCCTCTCTCGTCGGCGATGAGCTCTTCCTCCGCTGCGCCCCCCGCCTCGCGCTCCGGCGTGTGGGACGGCTCGGACGTGGAGGCGGAGCACATCGAGTTTCTTTGCCGGACCCGCCGCCTCCCCGGCGCAGACCTGGTGCACACTCGTCCCACGCCGGCGGGAGAGATCCGGCCCGCGCCGGAGGAGGGCGAGCGGGTCGTCTTCCGCTCGCACCTAATGCGCGGGCTGGGGCTTCAGGCGAGCGGGTTCTTCCGCTCGTTTCTGGAGTTCCATAAACTTCAGCCGCACCACCTCACCCCAAACGCGGTGGTGCTGCTTTCCGCCTTCGCCACTCTGTGTGAAGGCTACCTCGGCGTTCTCCCCACCCTCGAGCTATGGGGAGAATTTTTCTCTTCGAAGCTCGGTACTCAGGCCGCCGGCACGCCGGCTCAGTGCGGCACCTACATTGCGGTGCGGCGCTCGACGGCCGACAACCCTTTCCCTCCCATCTCGTTGGTGAAGTCAGTGAAGGTGGCAGCGATCTTACTTCTACGTGAAGAACGTCTCCACCGACGGCGACTGGGTCAACTTGCCGCCCTTCGACCCCGAGCCTCTGACTGGCAGGCTTGCCAGTTGGTCCCACCGGTCCAAATCGCTATCTCCCTCCGGAGCTGGCTCTTTGGCGTGACTCCGAGTTCTGCTGCAGTCGGAGGGCCTCGTCGGATCCGACCTTCTGGCCGCCTTCGTGGCGCGCCGAGTCCTCCCACTCCAGGGCCGGCCTCACCTCATCTGTCAGATGAGGGGCCGCCACGATCCGAGCTGGCTGTGCACCAAGGAAATGCCCCGCGGGGAGGTGGTGAACTTGGTGAACCACATCGCGCACCACGAGTTCACGGAGAATTGGCAGTTCGGCAAGGAGCCGTACTCGCGCGACAACCCCCGTCCAATGGTAAGTCGCTTCCTTCTGTAGCTTGATCCTCTTTGCAGCCGACTCCGGCCTCTAATCATCATTGGTTTCTTCTGGGCAGAATCCCCTCACGGCGCCCGCAGCCGGCGCCATGAGAGAGCCCCGCGACTACGTCCCAGATCGCGAGGACAGTGATGTCGACGACCCCGACTTGGGGGCGGCGGCGCTGGAGGCCGACGCCGAAGGCGGCGGAGAAGGGGCGGACGGCGTCCTCAGGCCGTCGGCCACCTTCGCCGACTGGCCCGAGGACGACGCCGACGTGGAAGTCGTCCCACGCAGCCAGCCGAGGGCCGGCCCCTCCGGCCAAGTCGGCGCAAAGAGGCGTCACGCCGGGCCGAGCGCGCCCGGCGGCAAACAGAAGAAGTTCAAGGCGGCGGCCGCCGCGACCAAGCGGGAGGAGGCGGCCGCGAAGGCCAACCGCTTCCGAAGGGAAGTGAGAAGGCCGCCGCTAGTTTCTGCGTAAGTCTTTTCACTCTTTCGTTTTCTTTGTTGGATCTTATCCGAGTCTTCTTTGATTTTTCCCCTCCGGTCTTCTCCAGAGCTCCCCTCTCCCTTGAGAGAGCCGCCGTCCCCTCTGTCATGGGGTCGGTAGAGACATCCGCCAACACTCGGCGGGTCGATCCCGCCGCCGACCTTCGGGAGGCGACGGAACGGAATGCGCGGGAGAAGCGCGACGAAGAGGAGGCCGACCGCCTGGAGAAGGCGGAGGCTGAGAAGG
>NW_021222844.1:0-390 GCF_002162155.2 Triticum dicoccoides
ATGATATTCTCTCGAGGAGGAGGGGTGGGGGGTGCACAACCCACTACTAGGAAAAGGCCTACTAGTGGCGCACCAGTTTTGCCTACTAATGGCGCCCTACTCGTGCGCCACTAGTACCACGCCACTAGTATTTTTTACTAATGGCGTACCTGTGGTCCTCCATTAGTATCTGGTATACTAATGGCGCACCGCAGGTGCGCCATTAGTATAGCCCACGGTGTGCCATTAGTATGCCTCCTAGGTGGCCATATTTACCCAGGTGCTTTGGCATACTAATGGCGCACTGTGGTGTGACGCGCCATTAGTATCCTTTGGCATACTAATGGTGCACTTTGTGGTGATGCGCCATTAGTATGAATATTAGTTTTTTTTACTTTTCTGATTTTTGCA
>NW_021222845.1:0-1456 GCF_002162155.2 Triticum dicoccoides
ATCTCAGTGCTTAAGGTCGGCTTCAATGAAACAACCCACCATGTACTCCTACATGGCCTCTCATCGATACCTTTACCAAATCGTGTTCACCACACCACTCTCATTACCGACATAATCATTTCACTCTAGCCCATCACCAGATGAACCAGACCTGACACGACTCTAAGCATAGCAGGCATAGCAAGGTAGGAACAACACATACATATGGCTCAATCAACTCCTACACATGCTAGTGGGTTTCATCTAGTTACTGTGGCAATGACAGGTCATGCAGAGGAAATGGGTTCAACTACCGTAGCACACAGCAGTTTGAAACGCGTTGTCTTAATGCAGTAAAAGAGAGCAGGAGCGAGAACATGGGATTGTATCAATATGATCAAATGGTTGGTTGCTTGCCTGATGGTTCGATGCACTGATACGGTTCTTCGTTAGGGTAATCACGGTACTCCTCGGAGACAGAACCTGTCGCAAAGGACACCGATACACAACCATCACCAAACAATGTGCAACAATATGATGCATGCATGAAACATGGCAATATGAGTGTGTTGGGCTAATGCAACTAAAACCAGAAGGGTTTGAACCAATTTGAATCAAAGATTCAAATTTCAAACTCAAATATGGCCTTTTAAAGTGCTTTTCCTTGTTATGCTTTAAACATCAATTTAACTTGTTTGATCATGCATGAAAATAGTACAGATGGATAGATTGGATTTTTCTGATCATTCATATATAATTTGTCTGATTTGGAGTTACAGAATAAAAGTTATGAATTTTTGAAGTTTAAATAATATTCTGGAATTTCCTGATTTAAATTAAATCCAGAAATATATATATTGCGCCAGCATGACGTCAGCATGACGTCAGTGGTCAACTGCGGCTGGCTGGGGTCAAACCTGACGTGTGGGGTCCACATGTCAGTGACAGGGGGGTTTAACAGGGTTAATTTAATCCTAATTAGGAATTAGTGGCGCTGGGGCCCACTGGTCAGTGTCAGGGGGGTAGTTAGTTTAACTAATTCGGTTAGTGCTAATCCTAATTAGCTAACAGGGCTGGGCCCACCTGTCATGGACACAGGGGGGTCCTGCCGTGGTCAAGGTGGGTCAAACCCACCGGCGACATGACGCCGGCGAGGCCCGAGACGGCGGCGCGATACGGAAACGCGCTACAGGGCACGGGCGAGGCCGTGCTTGGGCTCGTTGGAGAGCCCTTGCTCCCGCGCGTCGAACGGTGGTGGTGGCCGTGCCTGAGGTGGCCGGTACCGACGACGGCGAGCTAGTGAGTGGCGGCCGGAGTTCGGGTGCGGTCGGGATCGGCGCTGCTGCTCGCAAGCGAGGGAGCTGAGGCGCTGGAGGGGCTCTACGGGTCCTTACGGACTTGTTGGACTCGCCGGGGTGACCAAATGGTCACCGGAGCTGCGTCGACGGCGAGCTCGGCGACGGCGGAGGTTCGGCCG
>NW_021222846.1:0-876 GCF_002162155.2 Triticum dicoccoides
GAAATCCACTCCCATGCCCAAATCCAAGCCCTGCAGGCCCGCACCGATGAGCTGGGCCACTCCAATGAGCACATGGATGTGAAGCTTGTCTCTCTGGAGTCGGTGCGCATAGCGCGTGAGTCGTATGCACTCCTCCGCCCGCTGATCATGGAGTCGAGGTCCTGGGAATGCCCGGAGCTGGATTCCCTCTCGGACGTGGCAGGCTTGTCGCTGGAAATCCAAAAGCTCGAGCATGATGTGTTACCCCAGCTCACGGTTCAGGAGGCTAAGCTGGAACGGGGTGCCCTGGAAGCCCTCCTACTCATGAAGAGCTCAGCAGCTAAGCTCTTACATATCAGTAAGTGCTTGAAGGAAGCCTTGGGCGTATTGCTTGCCGAGGATGTCAAAAAGCTGAGCATAGTGCTAAGAGATACTGCTGTTCATGTACTCAAAGGTAAGTTCAACAGTGGCTTGCTTCAGGAGCGTGTCCTGTGGCTGGTCGAGCTGGTCACCGATGTGTTGGAGACCCCGGTTCGTTTCTGTGATAGTGTTCGAGCTGGTAAGCGTAAGTATTGTGATGAGTAGACTTATCAGCCAGCTCGAGGCTGTTGTGATGAGTATTTCTTAGGGGCGTGGCAAACAGTTTAGAATCAACCCTTTATGTTTGTATGTGTTATTAATGGATTTTAAATGATATGTATCTTGGGTGGGTAGTGTTTTCTCATTCTGTGCTAGTCGGGTACAACTTGGAATTACTTTCAGTTTTTTTTTTGAGAAACATCCATTCTGTGTTTTACTGTCACATGGAGGTATTCGCTCTTTTTAGGGAATATATAGAAGAAAAGAGGCATACTTTAGAACGTGGATGGATTCACTCATTTTGCTCCGTATATAGTT
>NW_021222847.1:0-2391 GCF_002162155.2 Triticum dicoccoides
AGTATCTCCATTCACTCGGCCATGACCGTGAACGTGAGCCGATTTATGAATATTTTTAGTTTCATACGCCACTGAACAATTAATCTGATGAGGTGTAGTATATGATGTTTGAGGATAACCGGCCAAATATAGCTAACAGAAGCATGGCCGATTCCCCCATTCATCGGCATGTTTGGGGATGAACCCGCATATTGCGAGCCGGCTGCGGATGGATAAAACTTTGAGATACCCTCATGTACATGAGGTGTCCTATATTGATCACTCGAACAAATCGTGTTGTTCAGCGACATATTGAAAGTTGTTGCCGATGCATGAAAGTTCAGATTCATAAGTTGCATGTCACGATTCTGTAAATTCCAAGTTTCTCCAATGGAATAACTAGTCGGCCTTTGCTCGTTAGGGGCTGGCCGACATCACATGTCCGTTGAAAGATCTAGCAACATCAACATAATGGCTATTTGCATCTACACAAGGAGATTGATGATACATGTTACCGTTGTAGATTGCAGCCGCTTGATGACGCTCTCCTCGTAGCAAGAACAGGCTGAAGACTGTTCAAAGCTTCGTCCCCAGCGGAGTCGCCAAAAAGTGTGTTCGCACACGAACACGTCACGTGTACCCTCGACGCCGGGGGTGATGCACCGCAGCTCACGTCGAAGGAGACCCGACCGACAGCGTGATACGCAAGACAGTCGGCGGGCGCTTTTGCAGACCCGAAACCCCGCGCACCCGGGAGGGACCCCGTCAGGGATTGCAGCGGCTATGGGCTGCCCTAGGTCGTGTACATGCGTGTATCTACTGATGTGTTTCAAGCCAAGGCTGTCGTGTACATGCGTGTATCTTGTCCTTTCTTCTTTTTTTCTTTTTCTTGTTCAGTTTTTTTAACTGAGGTATGTTTTGTGTTGTTGATTGATTGGTGATTATGGGAGAATTGAAGCAGCACAGGTTTCTACATACTGGCAATGGTGGGAATTTAGAGAAATTTACCTTTAAAGTAAATCCAACGGTAGTGATTTTCTGATTTACATAATTAAAGGCTAGATATTTCTAATTATTATGGAATTCTATAGCATATCTATCTTTTTTCTAGTTAGCCGGTAACTCACACGACTTGTCATTCAGACAAAGCCTTTGGATTAGGGAAATATTTCCAGCCGGCAGTCCGGCCGAGTCTTCGGCCGGACGCGCGCGCTTCGTTCGATTGCACTGTATCCTGCGGCACCGCGTGCCCCTCGTTTGACTAATTGCCTGAGCCAACCACCAATCGTTTCTTTTTTCTTTCTCCCGTTTCCTTTCTTCTTCCTGTTATTCCTTTTTCTTCTCACTCCTGCGCAGGAGGATGGCGAGGCGCATGTTGCTTGTGACAGATTTTTGGACTCCCCATGCTGCAGCCGCGTCCTGTGGAGCTACGACTCGAACGATTTTCATTGCCTCCTCTACCCCTCGTTGCTGACGGTGCAGCAGTCGCCATGGATGCGCTCATAGACAACTTTTTTTATTGGAGTGTTGCAACCAGCCCCGGGAGATGCTACATCCGGTGGCGAGGGATGTTACAACCGACAAGTTTTTTTGTTGGAACCAACCAAAGGTTCTGTCACTGATTTTTTTGGCTGGAACCAGTGTCTTGTTTTGCTACTACCGGCGGCTTCATTTGCTACTACCGGCGACAACGTTTTTTTGCGACATAATTCATGAAGATGATGCAACCTCGACGACGAGTGACAACATTTTTTTGCTGCAAACTATGAAGTTTTTCGCTACCACCGGCTATAGGGTTTGTTACCACCATACAAAGCGGCCGGCCGGCATTTTTCTTTTGTGTTTTGCTACAACCACGTCATTTTTTGTTGCAGTCGGCAACCACAGAAGCTACATCAGGTTAACATTTTTGCTACAATGACGATGGCGGGCTGTAGCGGTAAGCTTTTTTGCTGGAAGCGATAAACTTTTTTGCTACAACAGGTATCGTTTTTTGTTGGAACCAGCGAAAGCCTCGGGAGGGCACACGGCGAGGTACAACGCGACCACAACGACAGGTGCTGCGGTCGGCGGCCGGCGTTACCGGAGATGCGGCCATGTCCCCCGGAGCCGGAGCTGCAAGCCTGCAACCACGAGTGCATGTTGTTGCATGCATGAAGCCGATGAGAAACGCAGGCGGCGAGGGCGGCGACCGGCGGTGACCGACGGCGAGGGCGGCCACCAGCGGCGAGGGTGGCGACCGGCGGCGGTTCTTCAAGGTTTTGCTACATCGATCGTCCATGGCTAGTGTTGGCGGCGGCGCTGCTTTGTTTTCCCCTCTGCTGTTTGGTTGAATCCGTTTAATTGGAAAGAAAACGATTCCAGATCTGACGGTTAAATGCAATCTAATCAAAAGGCCGCGCTGTGTCCGGC
>NW_021222848.1:0-1642 GCF_002162155.2 Triticum dicoccoides
AAAACCCCCTTGTTCATTCCGATAAAATCCCACTCTCTCGCTCCTGCTCTCTTTTACTGCATTAGGACAACAACGACATATTTGATACTTGCTGCGGTAGCTGAACCCCTTTATCCTTTGCATGACCTGTCATTGCCACAGTAAATAGAAGAAACCCACTAGCATGAGTAGGAGTTGTTTGAGCCCTGATGTGCCTACTCATTCATGCTTGTTGTCATGCCTGCTACTGCTTAGAGTTGAGTCAGGTCTGATTCATCGGGGATGAATGAGAGGTGTGTGAACATGTCCTACGGTGTGTGAGCTAAGCGTGTGAACACGATTTGGTAAAGGTAGCGGTGAGAGGCCATGTAGGAGTACATGGTGGGTTGTCTCATTGCAGCCGTCCTCAGGAACTGAGTTCTGTGTTTGTGATCCATGACCAGTTACTACCACACATTGGGTTCCGGTAACTCGACCCCTCTCAACTTATTAATCAACATGATCTCTGTCCAGGAGTTGCAACTAGTTTCTGGTGTTTGTAGGTAGTGTTAGTAGTCTACCAAGTGGCACCCGGTACAGGTGGGCTTGGGACAGACTAGGCACAGTGGCACGGTGTACCAAGTGGCACCCGGTTGGTGGGCTTGGGAACCCTGCACACATCGTTTGGGGCCGTGAGCGACACCCCGGCCGGATCTCCTTGCGGATGGAACCCGAATAGGCGATAAACCTGGACTAGAGACTTGTTCGGTTAGTCAGGTCGTGGCCAACTCCCTCGCCCGGCTTCCGCTTGAAGGTTGCCGAGGTACATGACGTGTACAGGGCGGTAAGTGGCGAGAGCGTGTGTGAAGAAGTACACCCCTGCAGGGTTATCATTATCTATTCGAATAGCCGGATTCCTCGGATATGGAAACGTGGACCCCTTATATCAGTTCATAGACAAGTGAAAGTGGATACTCTAAAATACGCAAGATAAGCGTGAGTGCTATGGATGGCGTTCTCGTAGGGAGACGGGAGCGGATTCATAGTGGTGTATTGGTTGGTGAATATGTGGACTCGTGTGCGCCACTTCAAAAGAGTTACTTGCAGTCGTAGTTCAGGATAGCCACCGAGTCAAAGCTGGCTTGCTGCAGTCAAACTCCACCATCCCTTTGTTGATAATGATGCATATGTGGTTAGTTCTGATGTAAGTCTTGCTGGGTACATTTGTACTCACGTTTGCCTATTTTATGTTTTGCAGAGAGACTTCAGTCTCACTAGTAGTTCCACGTGGACTTCGACGTTTAGCTTGTTACCTCAGCTACGATCTTGTGCCCTCGGCAGGATCTGGTAGATAGTCAGGCTTCTCAGCCTTTTCCATTTATAGATGTCTGTACCCAGACATGGTAGCTTCCGCCTGTGCTTTGACTTGTATGCTCTGAGTGTTGGGTCATGAGACCCATGTTTGTAATATCTCGCTCCTCAGAGCCTATTGATTAAATACTTGAGTCGTAGAGTCATGTTGTGATGCCATGTTGTATTTTGCACATATCGAGCATATTGTGTGTATGTTATTGAAATGCTTGGTATGTGTGGGATCTGACCATCTAGTTGTTTATCTTTAGTAGCCTCTCTTACCGGGAAATGTCTCCTAGTGTTTCCATTGAGCCTTGGTAGCTTGCTACTG
>NW_021222849.1:0-2899 GCF_002162155.2 Triticum dicoccoides
AGAGGTGTGTGAACATGTCCTACGGTGTGTGAGCTAAGCGTGTGAACACGATTTGGTAAAGGTAGCGGTGAGAGGCCATGTAGGAGTACATGGTGGGTTGTCTCATTGCAGCCGTCCTCAGGAACTGAGTTCTGTGTTTGTGATCCATGACCAGTTACTACCACACATTGGGTTCCGGTAACTCGACCCCTCTCGACTTATTAATCAACATGATCTCTGTCCAGGAGTTGCAACTAGTTTCTGGTGTTTGTAGGTAGTGTTAGTAGTCTACCAAGTGGCACCCGGTACAGGTGGGCTTGGGACAGACTAGGCACAGTGGCACGGTGTACCAAGTGGCACCCGGTTGGTGGGCTTGGGAACCCTGCACACATCGTTTGGGGCCGTGAGCGACACCCCGGCCGGATCTCCTTGCGGATGGAACCCGAATAGGTGATAAACCTGGACTAGAGACTTGTTTGGTTAGTCAGGTCGTGGCCGACTCCCTCGCCCGGCTTCCGCTTGAAGGTTGCCGAGGTACATGACGTGTACAGGGCGGTAAGTGGCGAGAGCGTGTGTGAAGAAGTACACCCCTGCAGGGTTATCATTATCTATTCGAATAGCCGGATTCCTCGGATATGGAAACGTGGACCCCTTATATCAGTTCATAGACAAGTGAAAGTGGATACTCTAAAATACGCAAGATAAGCGTGAGTGCTATGGATGGTGTTCTCGTAGGGAGACGGGAGCGGATTCATAGTGGTGTATTGGTTGGTGAATATGTGGACTCGTGTGCGCCACTTCAAAAGAGTTACTTGCAGTCGTAGTTCAGGATAGCCACCGAGTCAAAGCTGTCTTGCTGCAGTCAAACTCCACCATCCCTTTGTTGATAATGATGCATATGTAGTTAGTTCTGATGTAAGTCTTGCTGGGTACATTTGTACTCACGTTTGCCTATTTTATGTTTTGCAGAGAGACTTCAGTCTCACTAGTAGTTCCACGTGGACTTCGACGTTTAGCTTGTTACCTCAGCTACGATCTTGTGCCCTCGGCAGGATCTGGTAGATAGTCAGGCTTCTCAGCCTTTTCCATTTATAGATGTCTATACCCAGACATGGTAGCTTCCGCCTATGCTTTGACTTGTATGCTCTGAGTGTTGGGTCATGAGACCCATGTTTGTAATATCTCGCTCCTCAGAGCCTATTGATTAAATACTTGAGTCGTAGAGTCATGTTGTGATGCCATGTTGTATTTTGCACATATCGAGCATATTGTGTGTATGTTATTGAAATGCTTGGTATGGGTGGGATCTGACCATCTAGTTGTTTATCTTTAGTAGCCTCTCTTACCGGGAAATGTCTCCTAGTGTTTCCATTGAGCCTTGGTAGCTTGCTACTGTTCCGGAACACTTAGGCTGGCCGGCATGTGTCCTTCTTCGTTCCTGTGTCTGTCCCTTCGGGGAAATGTCACGCGATGAATACCGGAGTCCTGTTAGCCCGCTACAGCCCGGTTCTCCGGAGTCCTGCTAGCCCAGTGCTACAGCCTGGATTCACTCGCTGATGACCGACACGTTCGATGCTGGGTCACGGATGCCTGTCCCTGTAAGTTAGTGCCACTTTGGGCTTACGACTAGCCATGTCAGCCCGGGCTCCTTATCATATGGATGCTAGCGACACTATCATATACGTGTGCCAAAAGGCGCAAACGGTCCCGGGCAAAGGTAAGACGACACCCGTGGGATACCGTGCGTGAGGCCGCAAAGTGATATGAGGTGTTACATGCTAGATCGATGTGGCATTGAGTCGGGGTCCTGACAGCGTTGGTATCAGAGCTTGACTGCCTGTAGGATTACCAAGCCAACTGGTCGGAGTTGAGTCTAGAAACTCTTTATAGTTATATAAGGGAATTGATTGTGGGATGGAACGTAAGGCTCTTTTTACTCCTTATACCTTATGCCTTCTGATCTGAGTCATCATCTTCTCTTCTACGGGGATTAAGAACTAGGCTATCTCTTCTTTCTATCAGGATCACGTGTTACTAATCCGTAGACTTAAGACTGTTGGGTTTAAGTCTTAGTTCAGTTCCTACTACTTCTGTATGTTAATTGTTGATCTCGAAACCTTGATATTGTGCTTCTGAGTGGTTATGCCACCATTTTTGTGAATGTCTCAAATCTTTTCTGAGCATTTACAGCCGTTATGCTATCCGAGTCATTCCAGGTTTCTAAATAGTCTGATGCATTTGCAAAATCCTTTCCCTCTGGTTTCGATGTTCCTTCATGCCAGCTCAATCACACTAATTGTTGAGTTGAGGTATTCTATTGCCTTGACATTATGTTGGAGTTACTATTATGACCCTAGGTGTCTCAGGGGATCATCTAGTAGTCTAGCCATGATTTATGTTCTAGTGTGATGACTCTGGCCGTCATTATCGAAAGCATCCTGTGATGCTACTTAGTAGTAGGTATTCTACTCCTTGGGTTTTGAACCCGAGATTCACCCTACTTACTTCATGTTGATAGTAATTGCTAGCTCCCTTAGGTTATTAGTAAACTTTGCGATAGTCCTCGAGGTCCGTGGTGTTTCCTTCTTCCAAATACTATGAACCGCTTATGGCAGATGTTTATTGGATCAAAAGATCACAACTAGAGTACTCTTGAGGAGTTCTCCATTCATAAATCGTGACTCTGCCAGTTCTACCTTTCTGCATGGGTTATCCAGAAGAAATATGTTGACCTTGGTTCGATATACTAACCTATGCATCCACAACTCAGAAAATTATATGTTCCTTTGAGTTGTTCTCGTTAGTTGTCTTCTGACCCTCGTCTATCAATTGATAGTCAAGAGTATGTGTGCAATCGTTCATCGATGCCTATTATTCTTGTGGTCCGTCAAGCCATTCTATTCAGGATGACCAGGAGAAA
>NW_021222850.1:0-2598 GCF_002162155.2 Triticum dicoccoides
GGTAAAAAATTGTTTTTTGTTTACATCACTGTGGATATAGGTGTACTACAGCAGCTCTTACAGACATTAGCACAAACAATTTGCAGGCAAACTTATACCTGGCAGAACACAACCCATGAGAAGGCAAAGTTTCACCACGAAAACATAGGAATGCATTATACAAGTGCAAATCGCCATGGTTATTGGTCTATCAACGAACAACAGTTCAGAGAGACAAATGCTAGCAAGGGATTGCAGAGAATTTTGCTATATGCTCTTTTCTTTGTACAAATAACTTAATATATTTGGTGCTAAAGTTACTAATTCATCTTAGAAGAAGGAATCCATCATGAGATGGAAAAGGAGAGAACAAAATCACTAACTATCATCTGAGATCAAGACGAATCCATCTAACAATTTAGAAATTGAGAGAGGGGAGAAAGGGAGTCGAGCCTACCTCGGTGTTGTGTATCGTGGGGAGCCGCTGGTTGTGCCTTCATGGCAGGAGGCGCTCCATCAAGAGCTACCACTGGTGCCATGGCTTTAGTCCGCTTCCTAGTTGCTGGCGCCATTCCGCAACCACAACGACAAACTTGGGAACAAAAAATTTGAGAAAGTAACAATCGAGGACAAAAGGACGGTTATAAGTAACAGCGGCAAGCTTGACAGATGCAAAACGACCACATTCTGAAACTATACTTTAGATCCAAATTACAAAGGAATAAAATAATCTAATAGAGCATAAACATCATGTATCTTTAGTAACAAATTTTAAGATCATGGTACCGCATAAAGCCAGAATTAGACATATCAGATTGAGTCACTCACAAAAGCAACACCACCAAATTTAACTTTATATGTTCTTCCTAAGATCCGCACATATCATTTTTTCAAATCGATGTCAACAATAGGACCGTACTGCAGAAGCAAAGAAAGAGAAAATTAAATTGACATGCCGGAATGCTTGACTAAGAAGAAAAATAAAAACATATTGTGACACCAAATTGGCATGCCTTCTGGTTGAATATTGTTCTACATGGAGGTTCAGTAATCCTTCTTACACGAAAAAGTGAAATTCCGTCCACATGTTTTTCAATTTAGCAACCCTTAACCTAATATGCCGATTCAAATATAACAAAAAGTTATGAACCCGTAACATCCACTGTCTGTCTGCTAATGCAAATTACAGTTTAAGCTGATAACAGACAGGACCATCGTAGGTACAGGTAAAGAAACCTATGCTTCAACCTTTGTTGTATTATAGGATACCAAGCTAAATAGGACCGAATCATGTAATGTACTTTGAAAGTTTGAATACTGGAAACCTGAATGCTCTAGACGAATCTATTACAGTCCAAATAGCAGAAAAGTAGTAATACAAGGACAGTAGATTCTCAATCAATTCACATGATCAAAAATGTGAAGTTTCTGTTACTTTGTCCATACAGTCTCACCAAGATATTTGCTACAGAAGTAGATTAAACAATGGCATGATGCTCTAAAATCTGAATTTTGTATTACTTTGTCCATATAGTCTCACCGTTCTAGGTATCCTCAGTTGTGGAGGGTCTGCACTGCTCCTGTTGAGAGCCAGGAGGAGGGAGAGACGACGTACAGCAGCGACACGAACTCATGAGCTCCTCGCATATCAAGTACATAATCAATTCCTCTTGACAAAATACATCAAACAAAATGGGCAAAAGGAAAATAAATTTAAATATACTGATGCTCCAGGACTTACAAACGTTTTTGTCACTAAATCTACTACAACGCACAAATATGCAAGAACAGCCACCGCAAAAAACACATCTCATACCAGAATTTCCATGAGATATGTTAAGTTTATCGAATAAAAATTGATAGGAAGGTCTATCCTGAAAGTCCTACAGCTGAAAGGAGGGTAACACATCAGGCAAACGAACAAAAGCCACATATGTAAAGAAAGCAGCTCTAGGACAAACCCGCCCCCCTTCTCGATGAGGAAAAAGCGAGGTGCCAAACAGCCAAAAAGACAACAAAAAGCCTTCTAGTAATCTAGCTAGATCCGAGAGCATCTTCTAAATAGGAAGAGACAGAATCCCCTTTGCAGGAACATATGCGAGGTACGCAACAAAATCAACGAAACAAAAAAAATTTCCTCCAGAGAAGCCTAGCTAGATGTGAGCATCAGGTAGACAAAAAGAAATAAAAATCCCCCTAGCAGATACCTAGCTAGACCTCATCATCTCTCTGAAAGGAAAAGAAGAGGATGAAGCACCTAACAGAGGAGGGCAGGGGGGAGAGGGAGCAGGAGGAGAGGTGGAGTGGGAGCTAGAAGAGAGAGCTCACATGGGGAAGAGGTAGTTCCATCCCGACCTCCTCCCCTCTGCAGCTTTTTTGACCTTGTGGCTCCTACGACGGCTCTTCGATGGTGAGCCATTGAGGCTCTTCCCATGACGACACGACCCACTCTTGCTTGACACCACGGTCGCCGGCAACAGGGGACCAGACAGTAGCTCACCCCACCGGCTTGTCGACGGCTCCCCAAGCAAGCCTCGGCCAAGAGAACGTTGGCGTTCCATCTCGTTCTCCTCCTGGCCGGCGGCGGCGCCCCGGAGATCCTTGTCGACCGCGCGCACG
>NW_021222851.1:0-9383 GCF_002162155.2 Triticum dicoccoides
AGAAGAAGAGGACGACGATAGCTATCCTGGCCATGGGTTCCCTGATTACGATGATACAACAATGGGGGAAGAAGCTGAGCCGACAATGCAGGAAGAAGCTGAAGAAGAGGCATCAAATGAGCCCGTTGATAATCTTGGTCGGGCCATTGCCCATGCAAAGAGGAACTACACAAGTGAAAAGGAGAGGCTGAAGTTGCAGCACATGTTAGAGGATCACAAGAAATCGTTGTACCCAAATTGCGAAGCTGACAAGAAAAAGTTGGGCACCACACTGGAATTGCTGCAATGGAAGACAGAGAATGGTGTATCTGACAAGGGATTTGGAAAGTTGCAGATAATGTTAAAGAAGATGCTTCCAAAGGACAACGAATTTCCTGAGAGTACATATAAAGCAAAGAAGGCTGTCTGTCCTCTAGGATTAGAGGTGCATAAGATACATGCATGCCCTAATGACTGCATCCTCTACCGCAGTGAATACGAGGATTTGAATGCATGTCTGATATGCGGTGCATTGCGCTATAAGTTCAGCCGTGATGGCCCTGGTGATGTCGAGGGCGAGCGCCCCAGGAAGAGCATACCAAGTTGATGTGATGGCACATAGAAGACCGTAAGAAAGAAGGGAAGTTGAGAGTACCCGCTGAGTACCCACGGTTGTAAAATGGTTCGGCTTGGTTCGAGCCCAAATGAGGTCTTAGATATTGTCTTGGGAGATTGTAATCCCTAATTCTGAGTAATAAATAGTTATTTTGCAAAAAAGTGTCACGTACATTTAAGAAAAATCATAAACATTTTCTAAATGCCACATGCATTTTTTGAATGGTACTAAATTTTCCATAATATTGAGAGGACACATCCTATGGGTTCCCTTTCGTTCGATTGGATATGAGGGCTCCGCGGGATGGGAGAGGAGCGACGTAACTCACTTGCGGGGATCCTGCTCGCTCAGTTTGTCTGAAGGTAGCCTAGCTGTGTGAGCACCACCCGTGCCGCGACGCTCACCAGCTAGCTTCGACCTCGAGTAATTTCGTTCGTGTTGATCGAGGAGGTGGATGGCCGAGGGCGTCGTGGATCCGCTGGGACGGCCGCCGAGGGGCTCGACCTCGAGGTGCACCTCGGCCTGCCGTTCGCGTGGATTGGGTTTGACCTCGACCTCAACATCGACCTCTCCCTCTTCGCCGGCCCAAGAGAAAGTTTGTTTGGGTTCGACGGTTGAAGTTGACCCAAGAGAATTAATCCGGTCAAAACAAGCGTCCGTTTGGGGTCGACGGTTGAAGTTGGCCCAGGAGAAGGAACCGAAATTTGAGTCAGTACAGAAGATCAATTCTGGTTGCAGTCCTCAAACCGGTGCTATCATATCACAGCTAGGCATCGCGTCAACTGATGTTCAGCAACATACTTATTCAGATATAACAAAGTGTACTACGTATGTTGCAGAAAGGACAAAGTCTACTCATTCAATCCACGAGCTAGAATGCCATCCAAGCCCAACACATCCATCCGTTGGGTGGGTAAGCGAGCGGGTACGGAGAACAAATGAGGCCGGAATGGAGGCGTGGTCTCGAGCGTCCGATCGGGGATGGACGGTTGGGATCCGGCGCAGGGGGGCCGATCCGGGGGACGGAGCGATTGATTGGCTCGCGGCACCTTGGGTTCGGATAGCTGGCGCTGGCGTGGCGTTAGCTTCTCCGTCCGTTCGCTCCTTCTCGGCTGATCCGCGTGCGTTTGGTTTGTGTGGAGGTAGCCGTGTGTGCCGCATGCCTCTTCGTCGCAAAACCCTAGCCACCGTCCGTCCTGAGCCGCGCGTGCCGTATGTATATACATACAGCGTATAGATAGGTCATTCCACCCCGAAACAATTCCCCCCATGCCGCGGTGCTCACAACCTACCTAGCTTCCACCTCGAGTAGTAACGGCTGGAGCTAGGGCAGTGTCGTTCGAGGAGGAGAATGGCCGAGGGGCGCCGTGGATCCGCGGGGACGGCGGCCGAGGCGCTTGATACTTTTAACATTTGTCTACATGATTGACCTGTTTTTGCACATTTTTGGACTACGTCTTACATAGTTTTCGAATACACATGGAATTATATTTTGAAATGATACAAAATATTTAAATAATGTGAACTTTTTTTACATTGTATAATTATTTAATTCTAAAATGTCACAAACATATTTTTTAAGCGCTTGAGCATAATTTTAAATGTAATGTACATTTTCTTTGAATGATACAATTTCTTTATTTTGAATTACACGAACATTTTTGTTACATTGTATAACATTTTTAAAAAGTGTCACATACATTCTATGTCCACGGGTCAGCTATCGAACCGTTCAAATCATCCATTCTATTTGGGGGATCCTGCCCGGAGGATACAATTGAAGTGATAAAAAATGTATTGGTTGTCACATCTTCTGACATCGAGGAGAAATACCTGGGTCTGCCGACACCTCATGGTCGATTGACTAAGGGTAAGATTCAAAATTTGCAAGTTAAGTTGAGTAAGTGTTTGTATTCTTTTGATGGGCATCCTATACAGGCTGGCAAAGAAGTTTTGATTAAGTCAGTTGCTGAGTCAATCCCTACCTTTTTAATGACTGTGTTCAAGTTCCCATTTGGTGTTTGTAATGACCTGAATACGTATGGTTCGGAACTATTATTGGGGAGAGGAGAAAGGTAAAAGGAAAAATCACTAGTACGCTTGGCATAAGATGACCCGGCCGAAGTCACAAGGGGGCCTCGGGTTTAGGGGTTTTCGAATCTTCAATCAAGCTCTGTTGATTAGACAAGCCTGGCGTCTCTTGATTTTTCCGGACAACTTATGTGCAAGACTGCTCAAAGCCAAGCATTACCGAAGTGGATGGTTAGAGGACACAGTGTTTTTGAGAAACCCGTCTCAATCATGGCAAGGCGTTTTCACGGGCTAGAGCTCCTGAAGAAGGTGCTGGTTTGGCTGCTGATGAGGTTAATTGCTCTCTATTCCCTTCTACAAGCAGGTCACCGGATGGACGCAGGGACGTTTGGAATCTGATTCGGTCGTGTACAGTACCACCGAAAGTCGTATCCTTTGCCTGGCGAGCAGCTACAGATTCATTAGCAACTTGGCGATCGCTGGAGGTGTATGGTACTTGCCTTATTTCCGGAAGAGAGGATGAAGACTCCTTTCATGTGTTATGTGTCTGTGACAACGCCCGGCGTCTATGGAAGGCCATGTCAAAGATCTGGGAACTGCCGGAGTTAACTAGCATCAAACGCCATGATGATTGGTTTATTCAGCTAATGTGTGATGTGAACAAACAAGTCTGGGTCTGTGTGCTTATGCTTCTCTGGAGGGTGTGGCACGTACAGAATGAACTGGTGCACGCAAAGCCAGCCCCTCCAATTGACACCCGAACCAGGTTCCCGGCTAGTTACCTGGACTCGCTTGCCTGTCTTAAGTTTGATCCTAATGCGGACTTTGTCAAGGGTAAGATGGTGGTTAACCACACTTTCTCAATGATGCATGCCACATGTGATAGTAATGCAATTTCAAGCACCCCTTGGCTACCTCCTTGTCAAGGATGAGTTAAGCTAAACATGGATGGCTCCATCCTGAGTGGAAATGCGGGAGTTGGCATGGTGCTCCAGGACCATCTAGGAAGCATAATATTTAGTGCTTGCAGATATCTTGGCGACTGTGATGAAGTGTTGGAATCTGATTTTCTTGCTATTTGAGAAGGGTTTAGCTTGGCACTGCAATGGAGTACTCTACCCATTGATGTTGAGTCCGACTGCTTGGAGGCGGTTTCCATGGTGTTGAAAGGTGGAAGCAATTTATCTAAATACTCTTTCTTGATCAGAGAGGTTAAACATAGTATGGGGAAACATGACTCTTCTATTACTCATATCCATCGTACAAGCAACGGTGTAGTCATGTTATGGCAAACTTCGGTAGATGCCAGGCTCATACCATGGTTTAGCTTGGTTCGGGCTCAAATGAGGTCTTAGATATTGTCTTAAAAGAATTACTATTTCGCGAAAAAGTGTCAAGTACATTTTTTAAAAATTTGTGAAGATTTTCTAAATGTAACATGCATTTTTTGAATGGTACTAATATTTGTAAAAGTTGAGCGAACCGGCTCCGCAGGATGGGAGAGGATCGATAGGATCGACGTGACTGGCCTGCGGGGGTCATGCTCGCTCAAATCGTCTGAATATAGCCTAGCCATGTGCGCGCCGCTTCGTCTTGAAGCCGAAACCCTAGATACATCCTACAGTGCACCCTGCATCGTCCGTGCTGCGCCGGCGTATTGCCAGGTCATTTCCACCCAGAAGCATTTCCAGCCGAAACAATTCCTCCTGTGCCGCTGTGGTCACTAGCTAGCTTCGACCTCGAGTAGTAACGGTGCTAGGGCAGCTTTGTTCGTGTCGATGGAGGATGAGGATGGCCGAGAGGCGTCGTCGACCTCGAGCTGCACCTCGGACTGCTGTCCGTGGCTGATTGCGTTCGACCTCAACCTCAAAGTCGACCTCTCGCTCTTCGCCGGCCCGATCCCGGTGGAGAATCTCGCCCTCGTCATCTACGAGAGCCCGGTGGCGGTGGCTGGGGACGACGTGCCGGCGCCAGTGCCGTCAGCGGTGACTGAGAGCACTGCGGTCGAGGGCCTGGAGATGAGGGCCCTCGTCGTGTACGAGGGCCCGTCGGGCGGCGACGACGTGTCTGTGCCGCCTACGGTGACCGAGAGCGCTGTGGTCGCGGACGTGGCCCTCGTCGTCTACGAGGGCCCCGCGGCCGAGGACGGGGCGGTGACTGAGGTTGGGGTTTTGGCCACTCTGGACGACGAGCCGCAGGGCGAGGCTGGGCAGATTGTCTTGGCCGGCAGGGCCGACTCCACTGGCGCTGGAGCTGTGCCACCTCCCCCTTGAGCAGCTGCCACCTGGCGTCACGACCCCGTGAGCCAGTCGAGGCGGACGGCCGACATGGTGTGGGCGTCGGTGAGCGGCCAGCTCGAGAAGAAACACGGCCTTCCCAGGGACCTGCCACTGACTACATCGGGGAGAAGGTCCTGAGCAAGTCGGACATGAACCCGCGGCACGCCCGGCTCCACGCGTCCTCTAACACGCCGAGATCATGGCGTGCGGCTTCGACACCACCGATCCCATGCCAATTAGGATCCCCGGGGTGAGGGCAAGGCCGAGGACACACCCGGGCGTGTCCTTGTCCGTCTACGTCAGCAGCGGCCGGAGTCGTGGCCAGTGCAAGTCTGACCGCTAGAAGCTGAATAAATTCCATTGCAACGATGCCACCGTCATCAACGGTAAGGGGTACATGAGCTTCATGATGGACTGCGGCCTGGAGGCCGGCGACGGTGTCGAGGTGTGCGTGTTCCACTGGCCGCCTTGATCCGTCCGTGCCTTCTCATCGCCAAGAAGGACGTTGTCCGGCCCACCCAAAACCCATAGAGTGTGTAGTTCGATCCTCTCGTTAGGATCTCATATCCCATGTTAACTGTGTCTGGGCGATGGTACTCTCCGGTCGTAGTGAGCTATGGCCTAGGGGTCGCTTGGTCTTTGGTGAAGTTGTTGTATCGTAGTAATCAGCTAGCTAGCTCTCCTTAATTATTTTGCAAGTACAATTGTGATTGTGAATGCATATCTTTTCTGTAACATTGTACTTACACTGGTAGGCGAGACACCCTTCATTTTTACAATCGTAGCAAGGAAGCGTGCATAATTGTACATGTTTAACATTTTTCAATACATGTTTTATAAATATTTGTTTGCTGCCTACTTTTTTTCATACACATTTGTATATGTTTTGTATATATCTAAAACATTTTTTAACACGATTAACATTTGTGAAATACTCCCTCTGTCTATAAATACTTTTAGGAAAAATGAATGTATTAGTTCTAGATATATTCATTTTTGTTCATTTTTCTGATGATTAACATGTTTCTGAACTTTTTTTGGACTACGTGTTAAATATTTTCCAAATACACATTGAATTAAATTTTGAAATGATACAAAACATTTTTAAATTATGTGAACATTTTTTATATTGTATAAACATTTTTTCGTAAAATGTCACAAACATTTTTTTAAAACGCATGAACATAGTTTTTAATGTAACGTACATTTTGTTTGAATGCTATGATTTTTTTTGAATTACACAAACATTTTTTTTGAAATGCATGAACATAGTCTGGCCTGTTCCGCACGTGCTCGGTTCGTCCGAAGGTAGCCTAGCTGTGTGTGCCCCATTCCATTGTGAAACCGAAACCCTAGATACATTGTCCTCCACCGTCCGTCCTGCACCGCGGCGTATGTATATACTCTCTCTGGTCCTTTTTACTTTGTGTATTGGATTTGGGTCAAGTTAAACTTTGCAAAATTTGACCAAATTTATTTTTAAAAATATCAACACCTATAATACAAAATATATGAACTATGAAACTACATTTTATAACAAAAAAACAATATTGATTTTGCATTGTGAATATTGAAACTTGTGTCTATAAGTTTGATCAAAGTAGAGATACTTTAACTTCGAAGATAAGTTATATGGAGACTAAAAAGGACCGGAGGTAGTACATATACAACCGTATTGCCAAGTCATTTCCCCCCAAAAGAATTTTCCCCGTGAGAAGGCGCTTGCTAGCTAGCTTCATCCTCGAGTAACGGCGCTAGGGCAGTTTTGTGTCGATCGAGGATGCGGCCGAGGGCTTGACCTCGAGATGCACCTCGGCCTGCCCTCCACGCAGACCACGTTCCATATCGACCTCAACATCACCTCGTGCTCTTCGCCGGCCCAATCCTGGTGGAGAATCTCGCCCTCGTACTGTACGAGGGCCCAGTGGCGGTGGGTGGGAGACGACGTGCCGGTGCCGCCCGCGGTGACCGAGAGCGTTACGGCTATGGACATGGAAATGGGGGCCATAGTTGTCCACAAGGGCCCAAAGGGCAGGGACGGTACGGCCACCGAGGTTTGGATTTTTGCCACACTGGACAACAAGCACGTCTAGGCCGGGCAAATTGTCCCGGCCGGCGGGGACGGCGCGGTCAGTGAGGTCGGTGTTTAGGCCACGCTGGACAACGAGCATGTCGCCGACTCCACCGTGCTGGCTCTGTGCCACCTCCCCTGCAGCAGGTCCTGCCAGCATGGGAATCCCGTTGCTCCCCTGGGCAGATAGCAGTGCACGCCAGTCGAGGCGGAGGAGGGCCGACATGGTGCGGGCGTGGGTGCGCGATGAGCTCCATAAGAAACACCACCTACCCAGGGACCCGCTGCTGAGCTACATCGGGGAGAAGGTACTGAGCCAGTCGGATATGTAGCCGTGGCACGCCCGCTTCCTCCTCCCGGCCCGCGACACGCCCACCATCGCACCTTCCTGTACGCCGCCGACAACTTACCCGGGCGTGTCCTTGTCCGTCTACGCGAGCAGCGGCTGGACTAGTGGCCAGTATGACCGCCTGAAGTTGAACAAATTCCATCGCTGCAACTCCACCGTCATCAACGGTAAGGGGTACGAGCGCTTCATGGTAGACTGCCGCCTGGAGGCAGGCGATGGGGACGAGGTGTGGGCGTTCCGGTGGCCACTTGGGATCCGTCTGTGTCTTCGGATCGCCAAGAATGACGGCGCCTGCCCCGTACGAAACACGTAGAGTGTGTAGCCTTCCATCCTCGAGCCGGGATCTCATATTGCATGTCAATTCTGACTGGCAGATTGTACTCTTGTTGTTGTTACTATTTTTTCTTGTGCAAGGAATGTATTATTGTTGTTGTTGTATCGTAGTGAGCTAGCCTAGTGGTGGCTTGGTCTTAGGTCAAGTTGTTGTATCTTAGTGATCAGCTAGGTTAGGTTGCCAGACACGAAACTGCCCTACCTAACCTAGCGTCGTTTCTCGAAGGAAGGGATGATCCACGGGATGGGAGAGCAACATGACTGGCTCGCGGGGATGTTACATTGTATAACATTTTTATAAAGTGTTATTTACATTTTTTGAATTTCGTGGACATTTTCTAAAGTCACACATAATTTTTTTTGAATGGTACACACATTTTCTAAAATTTGAAAGAACACATTCATTGGGTCAGCGTTTGTGCGATTGGATATGGAGGGATATGATTCAAGGGAAGGGGGCGATCCATGGGATAGGAGAGGAGCGACGTTACTGGATCGCGGGGTTGTGTGTCTGGATCACTGGCATGGCGGAAACTGCTTCATCTGTAGCGGGTGCCGCCGCATGGGCCATCGGCCGTACGATGGGTGCCTGATCCGTATGGACTTGCTTTTCGTTTGCATGTAGCCGCATCGCGAAAACCTAAGATACAACATATAAAGACCTAGGGCAGGGCTAAATACGGCGCCCCTCGACCGTCCGTGCCTGCCGCGCCGGATATATATACAGACCGTATTCTTGTTCCCCTCCCAAAAGCATTTCCCCAAGTAGTTTTTCACTCAAGTAGCCCATGACGCTTACCTTCTCTTGAGTAACGACGCTGGTTTAGGTAAGTTTCGTGTCGAGGATGGCTGAGGGGCGTGTATCCGCAGGGACGGCGACGGGGGGCCTTGACCCGGGGCTGCATTTCGGCATGCCGTCTGCACCAATCGCCCACGACTTCGACCAGAACTTCTACCTCGCAGTGTTCGCCGACCCGATCCCAATAGAGGCTGTCACGGTCTTTTCCGGCCCAATCCCGGTGGAAAACGTCGCGGTCGCGGAGGTGGAGGAGGGTAACGAGAACGATCTCGCCATCATCGTGTACGAGGGCCCGGTGGGCGGGTACGACGCGGTGACTGAGGTGGGGGAGCTCGTTGTTTTGGCACCGGCCGTGCTGACTGAGCTGCAGAGCGATCTTGCCATCGTCGTGTACGAGGGTGCGGTGGACGGACTACCAAACACGAAGCAATCTGTCCGTGTATCTCTTATATGATTTCCAACCTCGGCGGCACCTAAATTGAATACTAAGTGTACAACTTCAATACTAGCATTGTATTTATCACTTCTATTGTAAGTCGCTAATACTGGATCGACATTGTAGTTACACTGCAGGTGAGGCGCCCTTCGTCTTTACAATCGTAGCAAAGAATGGCGTATGCACTGCATAAGTTTTTTCATGTTTAAAATTTCTCAAATACATGATTTCTTTCAATTATATATTCTGCTGTCTAGTTTTTCTCATACTCATTTGTATATTTTTTCTATACATCTAAAACAAGTTCTTACACACATTTAACATTTTTCCACATGATTAACATGTTTTTGAACATATTTCGACTACGTGTTAAATATTTTCTGAATACACATTCAATTATTTTTTGGAAACACAAACATTTTTTAACTATGCAAGCATTTTTTACATTGTGTAAGTTTTCTATAATGTCACAAACATATTTTTGAAACAC